>NC_142734.1:27240195-27325195 GCF_051943395.1 Hippocampus bargibanti
GAAAATTCAAAGTGCCTTTCTGAGAGAGGGTGAATCGGCAGCGAAACAGGCCAAAATCCAGATGGCAAATTGCAAAAGTGTAGAACAGACATGTCCAAAATCCTGCCCGGGGGCCATATGCAGCTCTTGGTTAATTTTCATTTCGCCCGCAAACTGCCGTCATAAAATCAATCAAGTCTGATCCGCATGTACAATAAAGACATTGGGCAGTTGCGCTGTTATCTGTGCGTGGTTAGTGATGTCATCTAGAGCAGAGGTCAGGAACCTTTTTGACTAAGAGAGCCATAAAAGTGAAATATTTAGAAATGTTTTTCAGTGAGAGCCACACACACGCGAGCGCGCACGCACGCATGCACACACACACAGATACACACACACAAAAATCACACGCACGCGCGGCCACTTTTCAACAAAATGTCAGAATATATTATTTAAAATAACTTTGTGATAGTACTCACCGTTAACATGAATGTTTTTCCGTTCCTCGTGATTGGTAAAAATCCAGCCAAACAATCGGAATGAAATTCAACTTGTCGGGTCCATAGGCGAAGTAAGTGCTAGCTAGCCTGCACACGGCTCATTAGCTTCCACACTTGCTATCTGCAATATACTTCTCGCAGAAGTATATTGATGCTAACGTTAACATGGGGCTTGTTAAAATGTCACTGACATTCAACTGTTTCATCGATTGTATTGTATCGATTGCATCTTTAAACCAAGAGTGCGATCGAGAGTAGTCAAAATCACCATTTCAAAAACGGTCATTTTCAATTATTTTTTTAAATTCTAAAATAGTGATTTTTAATTTATAAAATGGTGATTTTAATTATTTTTATTTTTATAAAATGGTGATTTTCCATTTTTTTTATTTTAAATGGTGATTTTCGAAATAAAAATATATAGTGGTGATTTTCAAATTTTTCTTAATTCTAAAATGGTGATTTTCCATTTTTTATTCTAAAATCCTGATTTTCTAATTGTTTTTAATTTTCTAAAATTGCGACAAATGTTTTAAAAAAGTGAAGTGAATAATCAATAAAAAAAATTACATTCTCAATTGAATTTTGATCTGCATATTTCAAAGGAAACCAAAACTAATGCTTAAAGGACAACCGACATAACTTTTGTGTTTCCTAACTGACATCAGAAAAACGTTTTATAGCATCGAAAATACCCCAAACACACAGTATGATATTTTTAGTCAAAACACCAATAAAAATGACTTAAAGTGTTTTCAGAAAGTCCCGCCCCCGGTTCGTGACGTCACGCCAAGACGTCTTGCTCGAGAATCAAAACAATGGCTTTAGATTCGGAGAATATGCTTTCTTGTTACACATCCAGTTATGAATATGATTCAAATAGTTCTGAAGAGGAAAGCATACATGTTTGCAATCAATTAAAGAATTTATTCTGTGTCATTTTGAGGCAACATTGGGGAGAAATGTATCACCAAAAAAGAGGCAGAAAATGGCGAGCGAGCTCCGTGTGAGGAATTAATCAGCCCGTTGAGACTGATTAATTCCTTACATGGAGCTTTGTCGCCCTCTTCTGCCTCTTTTTTGGTGCTTCACGAAGTTTTCAGACCAGCCAAGTACAGCCAAATGCATTGACTGCTACAATGTGTCCTTTTTCCGGTCAGGGGCGTTCCTTCAGTGACATAGGGTGAGGACTCGTCACCAACTCAAAAACAACTTGTCCAGAGTCTCCGGACAAGTCGTGTCCATAATTTGTAAAATCACTTCAAATGACTTCTACTGAATGTATTTTACAAAGATTCCACCACATATAGCTATATTTTACGTTTTAAGACTCGCGTTGAATATTCAGGAAGTCTTGTTTTCGAGTTGGTGACGAGTCCGTACGTGACGTCACTAAAGGAACGCTACCTGACCGAGAAAACGACACACAATGCATTTTAGGTACTTTGTTTGGTCTGAAAACTTCGTGATGATCCGTGTTGATTGAGAAATTAGAAGGAAAACACATAAATAACGCGATGGTGAATCGTTGTGTGTTGCACCAAAACTACGATTTGATTCTCGCTGACACAAATTCCCAGCAGACAAATCAGCTCATTTCCAACGGAGCTTGGACACCATCTTGTGCATTTTCTGGGACGCTACATTGGAGTGCTGATGGCTTGAATTGATATCCAAGGACTTCTTTAATCCATTGCAAACATTTATGCTTTCCTCTTCAGAACTATTTGAATTATATTCATAACTGGATGAGTAACAAGAAAGCATCTTCTCACAATGTAAAGCCATTGTTTTGATTCTAGAGCAAGGCAAAGATGTCCTGGCGTGACATCACGAACAAGGGAGGGGGACATTCTGAAACTCGCAATTTCCGGGGTCATTTTGAAGTAGTTTTGGGACACTTTAACTCATTTTTATTGGTGTTTTGCCTTTGACTAAAAATATCAGCCTGCGTGTATGGGTAATAAGACAGTCAGTTAGGGGGTGCGGTTGCAGGGCTTTTGAGAGGTTGACAATCCGTGAAGTACAGCGGTACCCATATGGGTGTAAACCAGGGGTGTCAAAGTCATTTTTTGCCGCGGGCCACATTGTAGTTATGGTTTCCTCTCGAGGGCCGTTATGAATTTGGGGAACCCATTAGAATGTTTAAATCCCTTCAAATATTACATATAGAGAACACAGCAAATTCATGAATAACTCGTTTTCAAATCTGAAGTCAAGAATAATGACTTTTATTGTGGTTGACATCCAAAAATAAGAAATTTTGGCTCAGATTTTAGCAATCATCATGGAATTTAACACGTTTGATTTGCTTTCGCGGGCCGAAAAAAATGATGTGGCGGGCCGCATTCGGCCCGCGGGCCTTGACTTTGACACCTGTGGTGTAAACCATGAGATATCGTGCTGTCATAGAGTGACGTAAGTGCTGTACAAGCTATAACAGTGTCTGAATTAACGTACGCCCGGACGCCCGGGGCGCGCAACTTTTAGGTTGGGCGTACAATTTACAGAACGTCTCCGCCCAGGTGGCCGACAACTTCTTCAAGAAAGAAAAAAAAGAACGATTTTTTTTTTAAATCAAACGTTTACTTTATTCAATAAAGCAAACGCTGACAATTGGGGGGGGGGGGGGGGAGCCTGAATTTCCTTTATTGGCAGCAATTTTTTAGTATTTTAGATGCTATAAAATCTTTTTCTGATGTCAGTCAGGAAACAAAAAAATGGTGTCGGTTGTCCTTTCAGATAGCTGAAAACTAAAATAAAAAACACAGAATGGCTCGCTGAAATATATTGAAATTAATTGCTGTTATATGTAAAGTACGTCCGCCAAGGTTGCCCCGCCCCCTCTATATTTTTAGCCCACCAAATCTGGCCCCTTTTACAAAAAGTTTGGACACCCCTGGTGTCGAAAGAGACCTTCAGTCAAGATTGAATGATTTGTACAGAAGTAGGAATGCTGCAGTTGTTTGTTTCACGTCTTATAACAATTCTTTTTCCTCCATATATGTGTTTGTAATCAACAGGCTTGCGAGCGTGACGTGCAGTGCGGACTGGGTTTGTGCTGCGCCGTCAGTCTGTGGCTGAGGGGCCTTAGGATGTGCTTCCCGAGGGGCACCGACGGCGACCTGTGCCACCCGTTGAGCCACAAGGTGGGAGGTCTGGCGTGCCCTTTCGAGTGATCACTGTCAATCATTTCAAACTCGCAACGACGGGGGTTTATAATGTATGACGGCCAGAATACAAATGGGGGATATCATGGTGGGAAACATAAGGAATATTTTACACAAAAATACGGCTTCATCTAAAATTGTTTTTCTTCAAGGTATTAGTCATACTTTATAATATTAATAATTATAGTTTTAATGTGGACAATTCTACCAGTAAGACAACAGTAAGAATCTGAAATGAATTTTAAAAAAGGACATTATATATTTTTTTCTATTATTTTTTTCACATTTGTTTTAATCACATACATTTTTTAATGATAACTGTTTTTTTTTCTAGTTTTTTTTTGCACCAACTTTACAATCAACCACAATTTTTTCGGGTTCGCGAGAGTGGCTGCCTCACCAGCAGCTCCTGTATTTTGTTTTTCTACTTCTTTCTTTATTTTCCTCATCCTTTCGTAACTTTTTGCTGCTGTGTTACTTCCAGGTAGAGTGAACACTGGCGCGAATGGCTGCCGCTGCTCACCTGCACAAAGTGTATTTGAGAGTTTTGAAAGGCGCTTAGAAATTAAATGTATTATTATTACAGTAATATTATTATATACAGTAAAGTCTCGTTATATCGATATCAGTTATATCGATAGTACTGCTTATTACGATACTATTTCTATGAATGCAAGGAGAACATTTACATGCCGCAGGATCGGATATATCGATAGTCCGGTTATATCGATATTTTTTCCGACTCCTGAGAATATCGATATAACGAGACTTTACTGTACTTAGTAATACCTATGAATTAATATTAAAGGACAACGGACATCTTTTTTTTTTGTTTCCAAACGGACATCAGAAAAACGTTTTATAGCATCTAAAATACCCAAAATACGCAGGCTGATATTATTAGTCAAATGAAAAATACCAATAAAAATGACTTAGTGTCCAAAAACTACTTCAATTTGAAACCGGAAGTGGCCAGTTTCAGAAGGTCCCGCCCCCTTTGTTCGTGATGTCACGCCAAGACGTCTTGCCTTGCTCGAGAATCAAAACATTGGCTTTAGATTCGGAGAAGATGCTTTCTTGTTACTCATCCTGTTATGAATATGATTTAGATAGTTCTGAAGAGGAAAGCATAAATGTTTGCAATCAATTAAAGAAGTAAGTCCGTGTCATTTTGAGGCATCTGGACTGAGATGTAGCGTCCCAGAAAATGCACAAGATGGCGCCAAAGCTCCATTGGAAATGGGCAGATTTGTCTACTGAGAATTTGTCAGCGAATATCAAATAGTAGTCTTGGTGCAACACACAACGATTCACCGTCGCGTTATTTAAGTGTTTTCCTTCTAATTTCGCCATCAACACAGATCAACATGAAGTTTTCAGACCAAACAAAGTACCGCAAAATGCATTGTGTGTCGCTTTCTCAGTCAGTGACAATACCTACCGTAACGTCACGGTAGGTATCGTCACCGACTCAAAAAACTTCCTGAATATTCATCGCATGTCTTAAAACGTAAAATATAGCTATATGCGGTGGAATCTTTGTAAAATACACTCAGTAGAAGTCATTTGAAGTGATTTTACAAATTATGGAAACAACTTGTCCGGAGGCGTCGGTTGTCCCTTAAAGTTCAACAATGATTTTTTCTTTTTTCTGAAACTTAAAACGCAAAATGCGTTTTGCACAAAAGCATGTATAAATCCAAATCCAAAACCAAAATATAAATCGCTCGCTGCAGGAACAAGTCGGCCAGTTTGTTGATGCTCCCGTCTGCCCTCTCCCTCCCCCCCATGCAGGTGCCCTACTCTGGTAGAAGGCAGCACCACACCTGCCCCTGCCTCCCCCACTTGGTGTGCACCCGCTATGCTGGAAGCAAGTACAGATGCACCGAGGACTACAAGAACATAGACCTTCAGTAAAAGGTCCAGATGAATCGCTTTCACGACTTTTGGGGATGGAATTTTGGGGATTAGAATCCCCCCCCTTCGCGACTTTGTATACAGGGGAGTTGGGCAGAGGGTGATCGTTGGTCTATTTTCCAATTCCTAAATGTTGTTGTCGCCAAAGACATTCGTCATTGGTGACTTCCAGGCCTTTTTTGCAGGGGGTTGGGAGGGGGCCTCCATTAATGTCCAAGGTGTGGCCCGGGGGGCCAAATGCAGCTCGTAGTCAATTTTTATCCGGCCCACAGCCTCCCGTCATAAAATCAACAACGTCTGGCCCGCATGTCGAATGAATACCGCTTCTTCTACCCTAAACCATGTGTTGGTGTGTAGAAAGCGAGCTTAACAATCTTCCAATGAAAAGCACGAAGATGAGAATCCACCGTTTAGTATTTTTATGGTAGTCTTTCTTGTAAAACTGCATACAAACAAAAACAATAAGAATGTTGTACAGCATCCAATTATACATATAAAATTACATTAATGTAACAGGCCTATTCTCTAGCTCACTCAATAATTCTATGGTAAGCATGTGAAATGCTTAAAGGACAACCGAAGTCACTTTTTTGTGTCCTAACTGACATCAGAAAAACGTTTTATAGCATCTAAAATACCCAAAACACGCAGTATCATATTTTTACTCAAATGCAAAACACCAATAAAAATGACTTGAAAGTGTCCAAAATCTGCAAAAAATTGAGCTGCGAGAATCAAAACAATGCTATAAATGCTATAAATGATGCTATAAAACGTTTTTCTGATGTCAGTTAGGAAACAAAAAAATGGTGTCAGTTGTCCTTTAAGATAGCTGAACATTAAAATAAAAAAAGCAAATGTGAATCACAGAATGGCTCGCTGACGTAGGGAACGTCCGCCAAGGTTGCACCCCACCGACATTTTTAACACACCAAATCTGGCCACATTTGCAAAAATTTGGACATCCCTGCATTAATGTATTTGTTGTATTGTTTGGCGTGCCTTGGTTACAGGACGCGACAATGCTGTTCTTGCCAATAAAGGAAGTCACGACACAGCGACGATGGTGCCTGCCTTCTATTTACTTTAAATTCAGGACTTGATCTTTCTTTTTTTTGCGCAAGGCACGAAACCCCCCTGAAAACTGCTTTGGTGACGTGATCTGTAATTCTTAGTCTGCCGTGTAATCTAACCAGAGAATGTCACAGAGCCTTGAGGAGACACCTTTTTGTTTCCCTTCCTTAAAGGACAACCGACGTCTCCGGACAAGTTGTGTCTATAATTTGTAAAAATGCTTCAAATGACTTCTACTGACCGTATTTTACAAAGATTCCACCGCATATAGCTATATTTTACATTTTAAGACTCGCGCTGAATATTCAGGAAGTCTTGTTTTTGAGTGGGTGACGAGTTCGCACGTGACGTCACTAAAGGACCGCCCTTGACTGTAAAAAAGACGCATTGTAGCATCACGTCAATGTATTCTGCTGTACATGTTTGGTCTGGGGACCTCGTGTTGCACCCAAAAGCCACCAGAAGGCCAGAAGAGGGCGTCCAAGCGCCATATGAGGACTTTATCAGCCTGTGGAAACGGAGGTGGCCACAGGAAGTCGCCATTTTGTGCCCCTTTTTTGGGTTAGAGATTTTCCCCCAATGTTGCCTCAAAATGGCACAAATAAATTCTTTAATGGATTGTAAACATGTATGCTTTCCTCTTCAGAACTACAGTAAAGTCTCGTTATATCGATATCGGTTATATCGATAGTCCCGGTTATATCGATACTATTTCTATGCACGCACGGAGAAAATTACATGCAAACAGGGTCGGATATATCGATAGTCCCGGTTATATCGATATTTTTTCGGACTCCCTTGACTATCGATATAACAAGACTTTACTGTATTTGAATCATATTCATAACTGGATGTGGAACAAGAAAGCATATTCTCCGAATCTGAAGCCATTGTTTTGATTCACAAGCAATGCAAGACGTCTTGGCGTGACGTCACGAACAGGGGGCGGGACTTTCTGAATATGCCCAATTCGCAGCTCAATTTTTTTGCAGATTTTGGACACTTTACGTCATTTTTATTGGTGTTTTGACTAAAAATATCATACTGCGTGTTTTGGGTATTTTAAATGCTATAAAACGTTTTTCTGATATCAGTTAAAAAACAAAAAAGTCACATCGGTTGTCCTTTAAAATGATTCATTTCTTTTAAAATGAAATTTTATGAGTGTGTTTTAGACATAAGTTCCATAAATTATGGTGCTATTTAAAAAAAGAAATTCATGTAGATTGGGGCAAATGGATCAAATCAGTAAATTAGAAATAACAAGAAGAGACAACAGACGACTATAAAATGACCTGTTTCAGATGTTTGCTATTTTTTAGGCTATGTTCACATAATATATTTATATAACTCAAGTTCCAAAAGACAAATGTAAATATTTGCAGAAAATGAAAATGATACGAATGACCAAAACGTCCGATTAGTTTGGTCTTTTTTTTTCTGTGTGTGTGAATATTCTCAAATTGATGTTGCACATATAAATTCATAAAACATGTCTTCTTAATGGAAAGAAAACGTTTTATTTGGTGTCAGCGATGAGCTTATTTACTTGAGATTCTCCAGAATAAGCCAAATAAAATAATAATAATAATAATAATAATAATAATAATCAGAGTTATGTACAATTTTTTTTATATAAACATTCTTTTGGCATTCTAAAACTGAATAAATAAACACGTCAATGTTCGGGCCTAGAAGGAAAACATTCATCATTTGTGCTCCGTTGACTTGGCAAATCCAGGGTGGGGGCTGTAGAGTTACTCGACAGTCAAGGTGATGATGTCATAGTGCACCCCCGCCTGCTGCTGCTCAAGTTGCGCCAGCTGCTCAGGCGTCGCCTCCGTGTAGACCTCCTGCGCCTGCGTCGTCACCGCTACAACAAAAAAAGGAACTTCAGTCTGGATCGGCTTAGGTCAGACACGTCCAAAGTCAGGGCCAGGAGACAAATGCAGCCAGTGGTCAATTTTCATCCTTCCTGCAGCCTCCTGTCATAAAATCAATAAGGTCCTGCACGCATGTGGAATGAATATATTGGACGGTAGTGCTGTTACCTGCATATGCTAAGTGCTGCCATCTAGAGGGTCAATTACAAACAGCAAATTAGTATCAGTCAGTAGTAGGAGTCATTGACAGAATGAGCCCCAAATTTCAAAAATGGCGACTTTTAATTTTTTATTTAAATTTCTAAAGTGGCAATTTAAAGGACCACCGACGCCTCCGGACAAGTTGTGTCCATAATTTGTAAAATCACTTCAAATGACTTCTACTGAGCGTATTTTACAAAGACTCCACCGCGTATAGCCATATTTTACGTTTTAAGACTCGTGCTGAATATTCAGGAAGTCTTGTTTTCGAGTTGATGACGATCCCCTACGTGACGTCACATTTGGAAAGCCCCCTGCGACACACAATGCATTTTGCAGTTTGGTCTGAAAACATCGTGTTGATGGCAAAATTAGAAAACACATAAATAGCGTGATGGTGAATCGTTGTGTGTTGCACCAAGACTACTATTTGATACTAGTTGAAACAAATTCCCAGCAGATAAATCAGCCCATTTCCAACAGAGCTTCGGCGCCATCTTGTGCATTTTCTGGGACACTACATTGCTGTCATTGATGGCTCGAATTGATATGGGAGGACTCCTTTAATCGATTGCAAACATTTATGCTTTCCTCTTCAGAACTATTTGAATCATATTCATAACTGGATGAGTAACAAGAAAGCATCTTCTCCAAATCTGAACTCCGTGAGCCCATTGTTTTGTTTCTTGAGCAAGACAAGCCGACCTGGCGTGACGTCACAAACTGGGAGTGGGACTTTCTGGAAATCTCCAGTTTCAAGCTGATTTGTGGCAGTTTTTGGACACTTTAAGTCATTTTTATTGGTGTTTTGCATTTGACTAAAAAGATCAGCCTGCGTGTTTTGGGTATTTTAGATGCTCTAAAATGTTTTTCTGATGTCAGTTAGGAAACAAAAAAATGATGTTGGTTGTCCTTTAAGTTTGTAAGCTGAGGTATCACTGTAATTTTTACGCTTTGGGTTTGGACGGGTGCCTGTTTTTTTTTGGGGGGGGAGGGGGGCGTAGTCGAAGCAGCATTATCAGACCTTTACTTATTACTTACTTATTACTTATTACTGTTTCTCATATTTTAACCTTTTTGCGTTTTTTATCCAGGTTTTATTTTGGAGCTCATTGAAGCGTAAAGATGTCCTCCATGTTGTGGCCAAAGCCTCACAACTTGGACACTAAAAATCAATAAAATTCTCCGATGGAAGGGCAAACCTGTGACAGGAGATTGAGCGTCAGCCTCCATTTCTTTTGGTTCCGAATCAGCAGCGGGTAGGAACTGGATTGGACCGTCGGCACTGACCGCAATCTAAACAGAAAGAAAAAAGGAGGCATAGAATCACAATTGCTTTGATGTTAACCTCCCATTGCCCTGTGGTTCATATTCAGCATAAAGACGTGCAAACTCAGGATTATTAGTATACTTTTTAAAGGAAATCCAGCCATCCCTTTTCTGAACCGCTTTATCCCCACAAAGGTCGCGGTGGGGGTGTTTGAGCCTATGTCAGCTATTCTGACGTAATAATCAACAGGACAATCAATTCGGAAAAGAGTCAAAAGGTAACAGACAGCCTTCTTTCGAATTATAAATGCTTGGAAGAACTTCTATGGTGCATCACCTGTTGCTCCTGTAGAAAGACGCCGTCACCCTCATACTGGATGATCTGCCCGTTTGGCATCTGTGGGAGGGTCATGAGCAGTTAATGAGCCAAAGGTCCATCGCCCGCAACCCTCGGAATAAGCGCGACCAGGCACTCACCTCAATGTGATTGCCTTCTGCGAGGACCACGTACTCCTGCGGTAACAAGTGCTGCACGCCGTCTTGGGAGATGATGTACTGCACCTGCGCACGCCATCAACAATGTACAGTGATACCTTGGCTTAAGAACTTAATTGGTTCCCAGAAAATCTGTGTAAGGCAATAAGTGTGTATTCCAAACATTAATTTCCCATCGGAAACCATTAAAATGAGAATAATCCGTTCCCAGGTCCCCATAAAACATAATTTTCAAGTACACACAATATACGTTATTTCATGTATAACAAATGTGCTATGGTATTGTAATTAATTAAATAAACTGTACTATATAATAAAGTCGTTTTACCTTTGCGATGGTCGTAGATGGCTTGATGGAATGGATAGCTTTTTGCATAAAGTGTCTCAAGGAGCTCTGTGTTGTACATTTTAGAAGTTGTGATATTGCAACAGCAACAGATGCAGGCAGACACACTAGAAACTTCATTAATAGCTGGTTCCCGTGCTTCTAGGTTCTCTTCAAATTATACAGATGGCTTGTGCGGGTTATTTCTGGAGCATGATTGATGGGATATTTTAACCTTGCAGTCTACACTCTGCCTTTGAACTATCAATAAAGTTGAAATGAGTCCAAATTTCACTGTTTTTTATCCATGTTCTCAACTTTTCGCTTTTTTTTCACCTTTGTTTTTTTTGTTTCAAGCTCTGTCGTCTCCCTTTTGTGTGTTTCTGTTTCTGTAACCCCTCCCTCGCTCACTGCTGCCTGTGTCCTGCTGCGTGTGTCTCCTTCCGCCTCTACCACAGATCTTGACCAATCACGTGTGGCTTTAACCGAAGACTGGGGGCGGGGAATAGAGGGGAAAAAAGCCGGATGCCATTTTCAGCTCCTTGTTAGGAGCTCCAAGAACCGTCTCGTTCGCGAACGACACATGACTCATTGTGGCGCTCCGTGTGTTTCCCGAAAAGTAGTTTGTATGCCAAGATTATATTCTCGCGAATTTAACGTTCGTAAGGCGAAAGGTTCGTTATCTAAAGCGTTCGTAAGGCGAGGTATCACTGTATACCATCAAAATTGAGATGAGCGATCAAATGAAGAGAATCATGACCGTTACATGTCCTGCAAATCGCTTCCAGTAAATGTAAGATGAAAAAAAAGACAACAGCGACCATTGAGAAAGTTAGCCTAAACAAGCATTGCTTGCTGCGCAGTATGCTAACTGGAATAATGTTGAGCTCCTCACCTCGGTGACCTGGTTGTCTCCCGTCATGAGGTGCTGGACGGTCTGTCCGTCAATGGTGGTGATCTGCTGGATATAGGGGCCCTCCTCCTGATCAGCACAAACAAGGGATGTCGTCATACTATGCGCGGTTTCGGGCTAACGCAAGCTTGCGCTACCTGCTCTGTTAAAGACCGGTCTTGGGCCACAATGATGTGTTCTGGACCAAGAGCCTGAAGTTGATCTGGACTGATGACGGCCTGGTGGGCCTGCAGGGCTGCAAAACATAGCCGTGTTTTGAGGCTCGCCGCGACCCAAAAGTGACTTTTGGAAGACTCGCGGGCTAACGCTTGTGAAATGCTTACACTGCAGCGTGGCTAGCGCCTCCTCGTGACTGTTGACGATGATGGTCTGCTGGGGTGGGGCGGCGCGGGTTTTACGCGTAGTGGTCTGTTCCTGGTTGTGGAGGCGCTCCATGTGGAACTTGAGGTGGCCGTTGCGGTTGAAGCTGCAAAAAAACACGTGCTCGTCAGATCACATGAAGAGACGATGGCGAGGAGAGACATCCATCCGTCATTTTAACATTCGTTTATAACAGGGCTGTCCAAACTTTTTTGCAAAGGGGGGGGGTCGATGTGTTAAAATGTAGCGGGGGCACGGGGACAACAATGGCGTACGTTCTTTACCGGTGATGGGTAAGTGAAGCTTCACGAAGCACTTGTGACGGTTTTTGACTCCTTTAGATTGCACTCTTGGTTGAAAGATGCAGGGGATTTTTAAGAAATTACCTTTGCACTAACCATTGTATTTAAACCAAGAGCACCATCTGGAGGAGTCAAAAAAGATCACAAGTGCTTCATGAAGCTTCGTTTTCCCAATCACTAGTTTTTAGCATGTCAGAGCAGTTAATTTCAATACATTTCAGCGAGCTATTTTTTGTTCCACATTTGCTTTTTTATTTTCAGCTATCTTAAGCATGTGTTTTGGTTCAATTGAAACATGAAAATAAAAATGTAATTGACAGTCAGAAATCAGAATCAGAAAACCTTTATTCGTCCCACAATGGGGAAATTTGCAGTCCACAGAAGCAATTTGAGAGGGGTTGGGGTGGAGGGTAGTGAAAGGATAGAAAAACAAGATACGTATTCTAAGCATTGTAAAATAAAAATGCCAACAGACTGAGATGTATACTGTAAATGTGCAAAACCATTTCATAAAAAAACTGTACATAGTGTAAGTATCAAGAAAAGATATATTGATATATGTAGCTATATTGCATCAACCCATATTTACAGTACAAAGTCCAGTTTTTTTTCACATATGATTATTGAAAATTGTGGTACCTCTCCTTCTTGGAGCGTGGGTGTAGCTGTCTGTGGCTAAAGAAGCTACCCAGTGCTGTCAGGGTGGGGGGGAGGGGGTGGCAGGGGCTGTCCATCATAGCTTTTAGTTTAGCAAATTGGTATTGAATATTCACTTAACTTCCCTTTTTTAACACTTTTTTTGTAACAGTTAAACAGAGGTATTTGTTCTTTTGTTGATTGGCACCATTTTAGATTTTTTTTATTTAAAAATGTCCATTTTAGATTTTTTTTTGGTACAAATTAGAAATACACCATTTTAGATTAAAAAAAAAAAAGAAAATCGCCATTTTAGAAAATAAAAACAAAAATGAAAATCGCCATTTTAGAAAATAAAAAAATTGAAAATCACCATTTTATAAAATAAAAAAACAATAGAAATTTGCCATTTTAGATATTTTTTAATGTTGAAAATCACCATTTAAGAACAACATTAAAAATTGCCATTTTATATTTATTTTATGTTGAAAATCGCCATTTTAGAACAAAATAGAAAATTGCCATTTTAGATTTTTTTTATTTAGAAAATGGCCATTTTAGAAAATTGGGGGGCTCGTTCAGTCAATGAGTCATATACCAATTTGCTGTTCCTAATTGGATTGGATTTGCCTTGCCTTTATTAGTCTCGCAGTGGAGAAATTTACATTTCACACCAGCAAAGTTATGAAAGGAAGATGAAAGATGAAATTGAACCTCTAGATGGCAGCATTTAACACCCGCAGGTCACAGCGCTACTGCCCGATGGATTCATTCTACATGTGTGCCAGACATTCTTGTTTTTATGACGAAGGCTGCGGGCCAGATGAATATTGCAGAATTGAACACAGGCCACATTTGGCCCTCGGGCTGGACTTTGAATATGTCGGGCTTATAATATAAGAGGTGAGGGACACCCTGAATTGGTGGCCAGCCCTTCTAGGGACAATTTGGGAGTGTTCAAACAACCTGCCATGCATGTTTTTGGAATGTGGGACGAAATGGGAAAACCCACGGATGCCAGGGGAGAACATGCAAACTCCACACAGAAAGCCAGAATTGACCCGACATCTCGGCACTGTGAGGCGGACGTTCTAACCACTCGTATACCGTGACAAAATGTAGCCATCAATATATTACAAGGTCAAAAACGTCTGAATGGAAAGTATTTTGTTTCATATCCAGTAAAACGTTGCTTTGTACGTACCTCTGTCCACAAATTTTGCAAGAAAATGGCTTTTCGTTGGTGTGCGTCAGCAGGTGTCTGCGTAGGTCCTTCTTGTTCTTGGAGGCAAAGCTGCAGCTGAGGCACTTGTGAGGCCGCAAGTACGAGTGCAGCTCCATATGAGCCTGAATAATAATAATAACATTCATTTATAGGTGACAAGGATTCTTCAGCCATCATCTGTACTTCTTTGAAGGTGTCGGACGTTTCGCTTCACATCCAAGATGCTTCTTCAGCGAACTAAAGTCTTAATGGTAGTATCGGCCCTATGTATATATATCCCTACTGTCCAGACATGGCGGTGCCGGACACTGCTATGATAGGTCCCTGCTCTCAGGTTGGGGGGAGCAGAGGACTACTCCCTGCGGCTCCACTGATTGTTCCTATTGTCCTGACTAACGACTGGCCTGATTGCCCAACTTCCGGCGGTATCACCTCATCAGTATTACTAACCCTATGTTGCCTAAGCAGGCTGTTGTACGAACGATCCAAATTGAACCTCACACCACCATATCGGTTTAGTGAAGGATTTAGCTGTTTTATGAAAATCACTTCTTTTACTCCTCTTTCAAACCATCTATGTTCTTTCGCTAAGATTTTAACCTCATTGTCGTCAAATGAGTGGTTGCTAGCTTTTAGGTGCATATGTACTGCCGATTGAAGCCCACTAGTACATTGTATTATCCCTGCAATGTTGATAGTCTTTTTTTGAGAATTTGTTTAGTCTCCCCAATGTACTGCTCTTTACAATTTTCATTCTTACAATGTATTGAATAAACTACATTACTTTGTTTTTTATTTTTCAGCCTATCTTTTGATGTACTAATGTTTTCCTTAAAGTGTTTATCGGTTTGAAATAAGTAGGAATTTTGTGTTGCCAAAGGATAAGAAGCGAAACGTCCGACACCTTCAAAGAAGTACAGATGACGGCTGAAGAAACCTTTTCATCGATGAACCATCTTACTCCTGTTAGACTGAGAGCTTACACAGACATATTCATTTATAGGGGCCTTTCAAAACTCTCAGTCACAGGATAAGAATCCAACAAACACCCGGAAAGCTACGTTAGCATTTTGGAGTGAGCCAAAGCGCAGGAGGAGGAACGCTGTCTGTCAAGTGACCCCGAAATCAATCTCACTGAAGTTGATCCAAGTGTCATTGTTAAGCGATTTAGCAGACGTGGGAAGAAAGAAAAAAAGAAAAGAAAAAAAACAGGGTCCTGTGCCCACCTTAACCTCAGCCCAAGAGTTGGAGGTGAAGTCACAATCTGGACACTTGAAGGTGTTGGGATCCACGTGCGCCCGCTTGTGGTTTTCCATGTCCGAGCGGCCTTGGAAGGACTCCATGCATATGCGACAAGAGAATCTCTTGGCACTGATGCTGGGCGAGCTCGTCGCAGGAGGAGAGGGGGGCGCTTCGCTGCTTAGCTACAAGTGGATAGAAATGAAATCATTTTGGAGGGTGAAGGTCACGGATTGGTTAAGGGGGGTGAGGAAAAGTGTACAACATCGCTACCTCCACCTGTTGCAGAACACCGTCGGCCAAACCAGAAGCGAGGTAAAACTTTTCTGTTTTGGGGCTCTGCGCCACGGACTCCTCCACGTCATCATTTTTCTCAATGCTGAAAAAAACAGTTGTTGATGTACTCAGTGGAAATTTATTTCAGATGATTTCTTGATTAGGATTCTTTTTTTTTTGGAACGAGCTGTGTGGTGGCAATGGGGAACGTTGGGCCAAGCCCCGAAAGGCTTTTGCATTTTGGGCCAAGCGATTGATTGATCGATTTATTATTTATAATAATAATAATAATAATAATAATAATAATAATAATAATAATAATAATAATAATATTACATTTCATTTATAAGCGCCTTTCAAAACTCTCATGGTCACTTCACAGTCACAGGATAAGTTTTCTTGTGGGTGAGCAGCGGCAGCCACACGCGCCAGCGTTCACTCAACCCGGAAGGAACTCAAATAGATAGAAAGCTAGCTAGTTAATAGATAGCTAGCGAAATAGCTACCTAGCTAGATAGCTAATAGATAGATAGGTAGCTACACAGCCATCCAGCTAGATAGTTAGATAGCTAATACACAGCAAATAGGTCGCAAATTAGGGTAGCTTTTGGGTTTTTGTTTTAGCAACAAACTAAGTCGAAATGAAATGAACTTGAAAGGTGCACAACAAATTGGTCTTAGTTTATTTATTTATATATTTATATATTTATTTGTGTATTATAACTCGTTTGTTTATTTATTTATTGTACATTAGTTTATTAATTTGTTTATCTGTTTTAGTGATTAATTTATTAATCTGTCAATGTATTTATTATTTACTATTATGACTATTATTATGACTATTATCATGACTATTATTATGACTATTACTACAAATACTATTATTTTATTATTGAATTTAATAAATGTTAAATTCATAAATGAGTAATTAAAAATAATACTAATATAGATGAATGGCCGACTGAAATTTTATCTCATACATTGAAATTTTATCTCATACATTGGGCATTACAAGATGCAATCTACAACACACAGATGGCAGTCAAAATTATTGAATAAAGCAGTGGGTTTTTATACACAGTGAGACCTCAACTTACAAACACCTTATCTTACAAACTTTTCGTCTTACAAACGTCAAATTTATGAAAATTAAACCTTATAATAAGCACTATTTTCATAATACACACCCACCACGGCTGGCGGAGTGATCTTCGGCGGAAGCACACGACTGAACAGCACCGGAGGTTAAGTTACCAACAGTCCTTATGGAAGGTGACTCTCCTTCCATAAGCCATCAACGACCATCAAAAAGGTAAATACAACTTTATTTTACAGCAGTTTAGTTCTTTAATTACAGTCCTTATGTAATGCGCCTCTCTTTCCAAACAGCAATTCCCTTTGTCCTTCGACCTCCAACGCCATTCCATCAAGCCATAAATGACCATCACAAATGTAAATAAAGTGACTTTATGATACAATGCGGTGTATTTCTTTCATTACGATACAATAGCACATTTATTATACATAGAATAAGGTATGCAGTGTGTAGTTTTAAGGCTTATTTACTTGACAAATATATTTTATGGAAAACCCAGGAACGGATTATTCCCATTTTGATGGTTTCCTACGTGAATTTTTTTTTTGAGATACACACTTTTCGCCTTACACACTCTGGGAACCAATTAAGTTCGTAAGTTGAGGTCTTACTGTACACATATGTATACTGTATATATACTGTATGCAGTATATAAAACCCCACTACTTTATTAAATAATCAAAATAACATTGACTCGTTATTGAACTCTCAAGGAGCCATTTTGAAGTTGAAAGGTTACTATAATGATCATATAATAATAATAATAATACATTTAATTTCTAAGCGCCTTCTAAAACTGTCAAGGACACTTTACAGTCACGTGATAAGAACATATATACAAGGCGCATCAGATTTTAAGGCACATTGTGAGCTTTTAAGGAAAAAGATATGGGTTTTAGATGCACCCTTTAATGCAGAAAATACAGCAATACTATTTTGACAATGTTGTCCCAATGTAACAAATTCCGGAATCGTTTCACCACCCTAGAAGTCAACTTTTAGAGAAATTTAGCCTCCCAAAGCCATCTTCGCGGGAAAAAAAACAACATTTGTTCACCATGCCCCCCAAGCCACGCCCACATCGGCAACGACTCCGTCACCTGCACTCGGCGCTTTGGACTTCTTCGGTCACTTGCTCCACCACGTTGAACTCGCCGTCGTCTGTGTAGGTTTCCACGGCGATCTGCGCGATGGCTTCCGCCTCCGCCCCGTAGGCTTCCTGTAAAACGGCCTCGCCGTTCTCAGAGACGCGGACGGTGACGATTTTGTGGGCCTGGCCCGGCGCCGCCGACACCGCGCCCCACGTTTCTTTCTCGAGAGCTTTGACCTCGGCGCTGCCGTCTGACTTGAGCACTGCGACCTGGGGGAGGATAGTCGCGTTCATTCCATTTTTAATTTTTGATTTAATTTTGAGTCGCGTTGCTATTGTAGTAGTTTCACCAACTTGTAAGGCGTCTCCCACCAAATCCCGGGCGTTGCTCATATTTAGCAGCAGGCTCAGGGCGTTCTGTGCGGAAAGCTCACCGGATTCGTCTAAAAAGCACATTGCACGCACCCTTCCTTGAAAAACTAGTGGATTATCCTTCGCGAAGCGCACGGACTGCGAAGCGCTAACGTGCGAGTCGGGATGATGTCTACCGCAGAAAAACGTCGCATCAAGGTATCTGACCTTGTTCATAGATGATGGTGGTGTTCCCCAGGGCATCCTGGGACACCGAAGCGTTCCCCATCCCCTGAATGGTCTCCAGAGCAACAGGGTCCACCGAAACCTACCAGGGCGTGAAAAGAGAAGGAGAAGACGTTCGTTGATTTGCCTGGCGAGTGAGAAGCAAAAGCATAGCGGACTCACGACTTGCGGCGCGTCCTCCTCTTGATGTTTTTGCTCGTCGACGTGTTGCAGGGCGAAAAATGGCTTGCGGCGTGTCTTGGTCTCTGCCGCCGGGTGAGAGACGGACCACTCCTCGAAAGCTTCCGGGTGGCGACATTGCACGTGGAGGCGGAGATTCTTGCGGTGTTTGGTTCCAAAGTGACACATCGAGCAGGCGAAGGGCTTGTCTCCTAAAAAATATTGAGCGCAAAGTCCAAATGAACAACTACAGTCTTCTTCTTTTCCTTTCGGCTTTTCCCTTCAAGGGGTCGTCACAGCAAATCAGTGTCCTCCATATTTAGAGGTTTGATCCGCATGTTTGTTTTGGCCAAGCTTTTACGTCGGATGCCCTTCCTGACACAACCCTCTGTATTTATCCGGGCTTGGGACCGGCACAAGAAGACTTATGTTCCTTTGTGGCTACAGAACAAGCAACTCACTGTAAACTCACTAAATTCACTCATTCGCTGCCATCCCCGGATTTGTTTGGGTTGTGGTTTTTCTTGCGGCGAGTGTCGATAAAGCGCTGGTAAGACCTCTGGCAATGTTTTTCCTTCTCACGAGGGGGCAGCATTTGCCTTTTATCCATGTTAGCGCTCTGCTGTTAAAACACTATAAATCAAGATGCATGCATTGTATTGTTTTTTTGTATATTGCATATATATATATATATATATATATATATATATATATACACACACACACACACACACACACACACACACACACACACACACACACACACACACACACACACACACACACACACACACACACACACACACACACACACACACACACTCTATACAACATACATATGCATCTTATAATATTGCAAGTGAAGACCTAAATCAACTACAGAGGAAGAAACCGTTTAAAAGTAAATTAGGGTAAGACAACTTCTGCGTTTGGTGACAAGTGGCGTCCCACAGGGATGCGTACTGAGTCCTTTCTTCTGTAGCAATCTACGTGCTTGCGCTCGGGGACATCACATCCTTTTCAACGTTATGGTGATTATTACGTACTATATATGATGTGAGAAAGATTGGACCGACCTGTATGCTTAATGGCCAGATGGGACACAAGGAAGTCTTCTTTGGAGGTGGTGTATTTACAGTGGCTGCACTTGAAGGGTCGGTCGCTGGTGTGGGACAGCTGGTGGTTGAGCAGCAGCTTCTTGTTGCCGCAAGTGTAGTCACAAAATTCGCACTTGAACCTGACGACCACACAACGCGCCAGATTAGTCACCAACCGCTGAGCAAAAGGTAGCTAGAAATTGTTCACATGGTTAAAAACATACCGTATTTTCCAGTGTATAAGGCACACCAGATTATAAAACACATCCCCTATGAATGGTGTATTTTCATAATTTTTCCATAGATAATGCGGACCACATTATAAGGCGCACCTTCAATGAAGTTTCCCAAATATAACACACATATAAATATATCAAAGTTTTCCAAATATAATATATAAATACAGTAAAGTCTCGTTGTATCGATATCGGATATATCGATAGTCCCGGTTATATCGATACTATTTCTATGCACGCACGGAGAAAATTACATGCAAACAGGGTCGGATATATCGATAGTCCCGGTTATATCGATATTTTTTCGGACTCCCTTGAATATCGATATAACGAGACTTTACTGTATATCAAAGTTTTCCCAATATAATGTATAAATGTATCAATGTTTTCCAAATATAATGTACACCACATTATCAGGCGCTACAGTTGAGGCTGGGGTTACACGCTACTTCTATGGGGGGGAATGGAGTCAGTAGCTGCTGATAGTATTTGCGAGACCTGTTGTGGGTCAATATTACTTCACATATAAGGTGGACCGGATTTATAAGGCGCAGGGTCATCTTTTGAAGAAAATCAAGGCTTTTGAGCGTGCCTTATACATCGTAAAATACGGTAATAATTTTTTTGTTGTCAACGCTAGTCTTGACAAACAGGTGAATACAGTTAGAAATTGTGGGAAATCAATAAAAGTGTATTTTAAAATTGGGAGTGAAATAAATAAATAAATAAATAAATAAATAAATAAATAAGGGTACAATAAATAAATACCCGGACAATAAATAAATAAATAAATAAATAAATAAATAAATAGGTTGGCTGCCGCTGCTCACCCGCAGAAAAAAATATCCTGTGACTGTAAAGTGTCCTTGAGAGTTTTGAAAGGTGCTTATAAATGAAATGTATTATTATTATTATTATTATTATTATTATTATTATTATTATTATTATAAAAATAAATACATGAATAAATGACCAAAAAAATGGGTATGACTGACGTGCTGTCTCCCACACTCTGAAGATGCGTCAATAGGTGCATTTTGAATGTGTAGCGCTTCTTGAAAGATTTGCCACACTGAAAGAACGAAAAGAAAGAATCAGACGACATGTTCTCAGAATCTTTGATCGTCGGCTTGGTAAGGTTTGACTTAGCCGGACCTTGTCGCACATGTGCGGCTTCTCTGCGCTGTGGGTCTTCAAGTGTTGAGTCAGCCTCTTCTGCATGGGGTAAACTTTGTGACACACGGGACACGGGAACTCGGGTACCGCCGCTGCCGGCTATAGAGGAAAGGACAAAAAAAATGATCGGTCAAGGGTTTGAAAAAGGTCTGCTGCCATTTTGCTTCATGTGATTGAAAATTGACTCGGTGGCGGGTTTGAATCGCCTGCTAACCAATTGCCCAGTATCTGCCACATATTTTGAAACCAATTTTACATGCTAAGCCCTCTTAAGTGTTCAAAACTTACCCCGCCTGTCTTTTTTTTCCTGGTGGAAGAAAAAATAAACACAGTTAGAAAAGCTCAAACGCATTTCCGGGTGTTTGCAAAACGATCAGAAGCATGCATTAAATTGTTTATTTCCTGCAGTCGGCTGGCGACCAGGCCAGTATGCAAAGGCTGCCTTTTGGAAATAGATACACACTTTAATACCCACTTTTCACAACAATACACAATTAAACAATAACTAATACATGATTCATTTTAAGGCAGGAAGTACACAATATGTCCATTGCAATCGTCCGGTAGATACAAAGAGCATACACGAGTTGATCGTGAGGGGTGTCGAAGGAAATGTGGGAATGAATGAATGAATGAATGAACGAATAAATAAATAAATAAATAAATAAATGGATGGATGTATGAAGAAATGACTAGATGAATGAATGAATACGGTAAATAGATGAATGAATAAATGAATACATGAATGACCAAATACGGTAAATAGATGAATGAATAAATGAATAAACATATATATAAATAAACGAATGAAATGAAAAAAATGAATAAACAGATAAATGAATGAATAAATACTGTAAATAGATGACTAAATAAATACATACGCACGCACATACATGCATACATACATACATACATACATACATACATACATACATACATACATACATACACACACACGCGCACACACACACACATACACACACACGCACGCACACACACACACACACACACACACACACATAATGTATGAAGAAATGAATAAACAGATACATGAATGAATAAATACTGTAAATAGATGAATAAATAAATACATACATACATAAATACACGTAGATACAAATAAATAAACTAATGAAGAAACAACAAAAACAAACAAATAAATGAACAGACGAAAGAACGAATGAATAAGATGGTCAAGTCGAAACTGTCGTGGGGCATAACCTGCATCACCGGAAATTCGTAGCAGTCAGCAGTCTCCAACTTCAGCTCGCAATAAAAGCTAGTGTCATATAGCTTTTATTTTGTTAATCCTCATTCAGTTTGTTTTAGCTGCAATTCACTGGCTGAGCGCCAGGGAGAAGCGTTTTCAAACATGTAAACCAGACATGACCAGCTCCAGGCCTGGAGCTCTGAAGCAGCATCAAAACGGTCCTAATGATTTGAATCAGGTGCGTTGCTCCTGGCAGAGCTGCAAAACAGGCAGGCAGCGGCCCCTGATGTAAACCCTAGTTTACATGTTTGAATAGCAAAGCTCTCAGACTCGAGACGTTGCAAAAGTCCATCTCAAGAATCGGGTACAGGTCCCAACTACGGTGTCCAATGATTTCCTTTTCACAAACTCGAGTATTTTTTTTTTGTTTGCTACGTTCATGTTAGGTGCTGTGATGAAGGTTGCGCAATCAGATGTGAGGGATTTTGCTTGGCTTTGTTCAATAAAGATTGGACACCTCCTGATTTAAAGTCGCTATTTACCACATGGAAAACCATGACAAACCTAAAACACCTCTTACAACAAAACTTTCGCCGATGAAACACTCGAGCCTTACTTTTCTTTGTTGTGAACGGCGGAGTGGCGAATGACATCTTTCCGGTACACACTGGAGTAATCGCACTTGTCACACTTGAAAGGTTTTGTGCCTTCGTGGTTGAACATGTGCTCCTGCAAGGAACATAAACACACGGAAGATTGGAAACTGTCATGTCCAAAGTCGGAGTCCACATGCAGTTCAGTGGCCTCGGTCATAAAAATCAATAAGGTCTGTCCCGTATGTAGAATGAAGATATTGGGCAGTAGCGCTGTTGCCTGTGTGTGCCTGTGTTCTGCCATCTAGAGGCTCAATTAAGAACAGCAAATTAGTATCGGAGTCATTGGCGGAATCAGCCCGCCAATTTTTAAAAATGTTGGTTTTTCCTTTTTTTTCTAAAACGGCAATTTTAATTTTTGTTCCTTAAAAATGGTGATTTTCTAATTTTAAAAAGATTCTAAAATGGCAATTTTGTATTTTTTTAAATTTTCTAAATAAAAAAATCTACGATGGTGATTTTCAATTTTTTTATTCTAAAAGGGCGATTGTTTTTTTCCTAAAATGGTGATTTTCATATTTTAAAAAGATTCTAAAATGGCAATTTTCAAATTTTTTTAATTTTCTAAATAAACAAATCTACGATGGTGATTTTAGATTTTTTTTTTCTAAAATGGTGATTTTCAAATTTTTTTGAAAAAAGTTTCTAAAATGGTGATTTTCAAATGTTTTTTTGTCTAAAATGGCGACAATCGACAAAAGAACAATTACTTCTGTTCAAGTGTTGCAAATAAGTTAATTGAAGGACAACCGACAACACGCAGTACGATATTTTTAGCCAAATGCAAAACACCAATAAAAATGACTTAAAGTGTGCTGAAACTGCAAAAAAATATAAACCGGAAGTGACCCGTTTCAGAAGGTCCCGCCCCCTTGTTTGTGGTGTCACGCCAAGACGTCTTGCCTTGCTTGAGAATCAAAAATATGGCTTCAGATTCAGAGAACATGCTTTCTTGTTACTCATCCATTTATGAATATGAATCAAACAATTCTGAAGAGGAAAGCTAACATGTTTGTTTGCAATCGATTAAATAATTTATTCCGTGTCATTTTGAGGCATCAGGGGTGGGAAATGTCGCACCCAAAAAAGGCAGAATATGGCGACAAAGCTCCGTATGGAAATTGGCTCAACATTTTTGTCACAACACACAAGGATTCACCATCGCGTTATTTATGTTTTCCTTCTAATTTCGCCAGCATCACGAAGTTTTCAGACCAAACAAAGTACAGTGAGACCTCAACTTACAAACACCTTATCTTACAAACTTTTCGTCTTACAAACGTCAAATTTATGAAAATTAAACCTTATAATAAGCACTATTTTCATAATACACACCCACCACGGCTGGCGGAGTGATCTTCGGCGGAAGCACACGACCGAACAACACCAGAGGTTAAGTTACCAACAGTCCATATGGAAGGTGACTCTCCTTCCATAAGCCATCAACGACCATCAAAAAGGTAAATAAAACATTATTTTACAGCAGTTTAGTTCTTTAATTACAGTCCTTATGTAATGCGCCTCTCTTTCCAAACAGCAATTCCCTTTGACCTTCGACCTCCAACGCCATTCCATCAAGCCATAAATGACCATCACAAATGTAAATAAAGTGACTTTATGATACAATGCAGTGTATTTCTTTCATTACAATACAATAGCAAATTTATTATACATAGAATAAGGTATGTTGTGTGTAGTTTTAAGGCTTATTTAGTTAAAAAGTATATTTTATGGAAACCCGGGAACGGATTATTCCCATTTTAATGGTTTCCTATGGGAAATTTATTTTTGAGATACACACTTTTCGCCTTACACACTCTGTCTGGGAACCAATTAAGTTCGTAAGTTGAGGTTTCTCTGTACCGCAAAATGCAGTGACGTGATCAAAGGACTGCTACAGTGTGTCCTTTCTCGGTCAAGGGTGTTCCTTCAGTGACGTAACGTGAGAACTCGTCACCAACTCAAAAACAAGACTTCTGGAATATTCAGCGCGACGTAAAATGTATCCATATGCGGTGGAATCTTTGTAAAATAAGCTCAGTAGAAGCCATTTTACAAATTATGGACACAACTTGTCCAGAGATGTCGGTTGTCCTTTCGCTGAAAATGAAAATAAAAAAAAACAAATGTGAAGCACAGAATGGCTCACTGAAATTTGAAATGAATTGCTATTATATGTAAAGCTCCACATTCCCTTCTAAATTTTTAGCACACCAAATCTACGCCCCATTTGCAAAAAATGTGGACAGCCCTGGTTCCAACACACGCAACGAGCAGCCGACGTGTGACAGTTGGGACAACGGCAGACAGACCTTGAGCGAGGACCAACGTTTGCAGTGGTAATTGCACTGGAGGCATTTGAAGAGCTCCGGTTCGTTGCCTTCGTGGGAGTCCACGTGGAAGCGCAGATCTTCCTGCGTGAGGAAACGTGAACCGCAGATCCAGCAGCTGTGAGGTCTCAGGAGCGGCTTGAGGGATTTGAAGTAGCGACTGAAAGAGGAAAAATTCAGTGTGAATCGGGCAGGTCAACGAATCGTTTCGACGAAGGAGGAAAAGGAGCTGACTTGCGACTCAAATGCTTCTTGTATTTTTTGCGGAGGAAGCATTTGGAGGGGCGGCCTCGTTTCCTTTCAAAGAATTCTTCTTGCTGCGAGTTAGATGAGGGGTCTTTGTTTTCGGAGTCTGACTGGCTCACCAACACCTCCACCTCGTCCCCACCGCCGGCATTGTTGTTGTCCAAGCACGAGGAACTGGCCTCGTCCGCCGCGCCGGGATCAGGGTCTGCTCTCGGCTTCTTTGCCAAACTCTCCGCTTCTGCTGGGGGGGGGGGGTTACAAAGACATCGTTGGATTTCTCGCATTTGGAAGGTGGGCACTCTCAGTGGAGTTCACCAGTCAGGTGACTTGACCAAGAGCGATTTTAAAGGATAACCTTTAATAACTTAGAAAATTGCCATTTTAAAGGACAACCGACACCATTTTTTTTTTTTCCTAACTGACATCAGAAAAACGTTTTAAAGCATCTAAAATACCCAAAACACGCAGGCTGATATTTTTAGTCAAATGCAAAACACCAACAAAAATGACTTAAAGTGTGCTAAAACTGCAACAAATTGATCTGGGAATTGGGGGTTTTCAGAAAGTCCCACCCCCAGTTCGTGACGTCGCGCCATGAGGTCTTGCCTTGCTCGAGAATCAAAACAATGGCTTGAGATTCGGAGATGCTTTCTTGTTACTCATCCAGTTATGAATATGATTCAAATAGTTCTGAAGAGGAAAGCATACATGTTTGCAATCGATTAAATAAGTCTTTCCCTATCAATTCGAGCCGTCAGGACTCCAATGTAGCATCCCAGAAAATGCAAAAGATGGCGCCCAAGCTCCGTTGGAAATGGGCTGTTTGTCTGCTGGAAATTTGTGTCAGCGAATATCAAATAGTAGTCTTAGTGCAACACACAACGATTCACCATCGCGTTATTTATTTTTCCTTCTAATTTCGCCATCAACACGGATCAACATGCCGTTTTCAGACCAAACAAAGTACCCAAAATGCATTGTGTGTCGCTTTCTCGGTCAGTAAATTGCGATTTTCAATTTTTTTGTTTCTAAACTGACTATTCTATTTTTTTTAAATTGGTGATTTTCAATTTTTTTTCTAAAATGGTGATTTTTAATTTTTTTATTTTCTAAAATGACAATTTTCTATTTTTTTCTAAAATGGTGATTTTCAATGTTTTTTTAAATGGGAATTTTAAATTAAAAAAAAAAATCTAAAATAGCAAATTTTTTAAAACGGCGATTTTCTAATTTACTTTTCAATTTTCTATAATGGCGATTTTCAAAAAAAATATTTTCTGATGTGGCAAATTGCAATGTATTTTCTAAAATAGTGATTTTCTTTTTTTTTTCTAAAATGGTGATTTTCAAATTTTTCCTAAAATGGCGATTTAATTTTTTTTGTTCTAAAATTGCAATTTTCTAATTTCTTTGTAAATGTTCTAAAATGTCGAATTTCACATCTTTTATTTTCTGAAATGGCGCTTTTCAATTGTTTTCCTAAAATGGTGACATTCAATTTATTTCATTTTGTAAAATGACGATTTTATTTTTTTTTTAAATGGTGATTTTCATTTTTTTTCTGAAATGGCGTTTTTCTATTTTCAAACAAAATTCTAAAATGGCCATTTTCAATTTTTTTTCTAAAATGGCAATTTTTACTTTTTATTTTAGATTCAAGGATGGCAATTTATTTTTTCTAAAAAGTTCTATTTTTTTCTTTTCTAAAATGTACATTTTCAAATGTAAAAAAAATCTACAATGGTGATTTTCAAATGTTTTAAAACGTTTCTAAAATGACGACAATCAATAACAGAACAATTACTTTTGTTCAACTGTTCCAAAAAAGTGTTTTTTTTTCTATGTCCATTCAATTTTGATCTGCATGTTTCAAATGAAGCAAAACACATGCATAAGCATGTGTTTTGCTTCATTTACCTTCATTTTCCATAACTGAAAAAAATTAGTGTAACACACAGAATGGCTTGCTGAAACGGATCGAAATTAATTGCTGTTATATGTCAAGAACGTCCGTCAAGGTTACCCCACCCCGCCCCTCCCAAAAAAGAAAAAGGTTTGTAGACCCCTGGATAAAAGGGAGGACCCACCTTGGTCGTCGTCGTCTTCTTCCAGAAGGTGATATTTTCTCGGACGGCCGACTCGACGCTGCGGACGAGCTTGAGAGGAGGACGAGATGGGAGGGGGGCGTTTTTTCAAAATGGCGGGGAGTCTTCCGTGGCAGTCTTCTTCGGCCGGGTTGTAGTTACTGTCCTCTGCGGGGCAAAATGAGCAAGAGATGAGGATTCCAGATGAAACTGTGCGCCCACCTCGATCAACCCTGAGCCTACGCCTGACCTTCAGAGTCATCAATGGCCCCCGCATCCGGAACCTGGTCTTCCAGATCGTCATTCTCTTCAACATGATGAGGTACGGACGCCTTTGCCTGCTTTGCTCTTCTCCCCACCGCCGGCGATGCCGACGACCCCTCCTCGTTCTTCTCTTGTTCTGCCTGCTGGGGGGGCGGCAGGGACTTTTTGGGAGGTCGGCCGCGTTTGCGTTTGGTTTGCTGACCTCCTGGATGAAGAACAAGGTGGGTTAGGGTTAGGGGGGGGGGTCGCTGAAAGCATTTCAATGAGCGTCACGACACCAAGATTCTTCTTTTCCTTTCCGGTTTTCCCTTGACGGGGTCGCCACAGCAAATCAGCGTCCTCCATCTTTAGAGGTTTGATCCGCACGTTTGTTTTGGCCAAGCTTTTACGTCGGATGCCCTTCCTGACACAACCCTCTGTATTTTTCCGGGCTTGGGACCGGCACAAGAAGACTGATGTCCTTTTGTGGCTACAGAACAAGCAACTCGCTCAGTAAAAGGCTCCCAAACACAAAATGCCAAGCTATCAATAAACAGAGCAAACATTTTGCCACAGTTAGGTAGTTTTCTGCTGGTTCTGTTATTTTCTTTTTTCACTTCAGTTTTCAGCAATTTTCTTAAATAGTGTAATCATTTTGAAAGTTTGAAGAATTTATATACAGTGAGACCTCAACTTACAAACTTTTCGTCTTAAGAACCTCTAATTTATGAAAATTAAACCTGATAATAAGCACTATTTTCATAATACACACCCACCACGGCTGGCGGAGTGATCTTCGGCGGAAGCACACGACCGAACAGCGCTCCAGCCGGCGCTACTTTGCACACCCCCTCTCATTGAATGCACACGTCGATCGCCTACTTAATGATAATTTTACTATGATGGGACCGAAAAATAACCACCACAGGCTCGTGTTCAGGCCAAGAAGACACAAAATAAAATCACAGTCGCTGAGCAGAAGGAGATAATTGAAAAACACGAACGAGGTGTGCGTTTGTGTGATTTAGTGGCCGAGCACGGCTATGCTAAGTCAACCATTGCTCCCATTCTCCGGAACAGAGAAGCCATCAAAGGTGGGTCTGTTGCAAAAGGTGTTTCCGTGCTCTCAAAGCGACGGTCTCGGGCAATCGAAGAAGTTGAAAAAAAACTTTATTTTACAGCACAGTTTATTTCTTTAATTACAGTCCTCATGTAATGTTGGATTGGATTGGATTGGATTGGATATGCCTTTATTAGTCGCACAGTGGAGAA
The DNA here is from genome assembly GCF_051943395.1 of Hippocampus bargibanti. NCBI lineage: Eukaryota > Metazoa > Chordata > Actinopteri > Syngnathiformes > Syngnathidae > Hippocampus > Hippocampus bargibanti. The sequence goes on from NC_142734.1 coordinate 27,269,449, forward strand.
TAATGTGCCTCTCTTTGTGACTTTATGATACAATGCAGTGTATTTCTTTCATTACAATACAATAGCACATTTATTATACATAGAATAAGGTATGTTGTGTGTAGTTTTAAGGCTTATTCAGTTAAAAACTATATTTTATGGAAACCCGGGAACGGATTATTCCCATTTTAATGTTTTCCTATGGGAATTTTCTTTTTGAGATACACACTTTTCGCCTTACACACTCTGTCTGGGAACCAATTAAGTTCGTAAGTTGAGGTCTCACTGTAATTGGGTTTTCATCAACAATAAAAATGTGTCTTTAAATTCATTTATATGGCCTAAATTTGTTTGATATCCAGTTACAGTGAACAAAGCCCTTACACATCGAGCAAAAATTTGCAGATAATAGACACCCTCCTGGTAGGGGTTGACAAGAGCCAAAATATTATACGGTATGTCAGGCAAATCATTGGGTTGGTATTCCACATATCGGCGTCTTAGCCTTTTTTTTAATCCAATGCATTAATGGAAAATTGGGTTATTTTCAGATTAGAAATACTCGGGTGGCACTTCACCCTTGTACTCTTGTGGTCAGTAATGGCTTTTTGGTAAATGGTGACCCCCCCACCCCCTACCTGAAGCATGCCAACCTACCGGCAGCTTTGAAGTGTTTGTCCCTCATGTGGTTAATGAGCGTGTCTTTGGAGACGCTCTTGTACGGGCACATTTTGCACTTGAACTGCTGAACAATCACCACTTCCATCATCTCCTCCAGTTCGGCCATGTTGGGGGGGCGCTCCCCGGAACCTTGGGTCCCACCCGGGGCGGTTTCGGGGTTGTCAGAGCAATGCGGCGCGGCGGCGGGCTTGGCGTCGGACGCGTAGGTGCCGCTGCTGCTGATGTCGAGGCCCGATTGGCTCTGGCTGCACTCGGTAGTCTCGGCGACCCCTCCAGAATCTACCGGCCCGGAATCAGCCCCGCGTCGGGCCGACGAGGAGCTGTCGTCGTTGTAGAGAGACGCGTCGGGGCCGTTGCTGTTCTCGGCGTAACGGGAGCACTCGGGTTGCTCGTACCGCCGGACGCCGATCGTCCGGTGATCGGCGCTGCTGTCGATGATGTCGCGCGAGCGATGCGGACGCTCGCCGTCGTCGGCGCCGCCGAGGTAACCGCCGCTGCACTCGGCCGCGTAGCCGCCCCCGTCCGAGGGGTTGGAATCCGCCCGGCTGCATTCGACGTAGCCGGGAAGGTCCTGGTCGCTGTTGTCGCCGCTGTAATCGGCGAATCCCGAGCGGGAGCGCGTCTGGTCGGGTTCTTCGGAGCACTCGCCGTAGGAGGGCGACGACTCCCCCGTTTGGTCGGGGCCGTCCGCACCGCAGTCGGCGTACCGGGAGGGATGGGGGTGTTGGGGCTGATCCGGATGACCGCCGCCGTCTTCCGGGTAGCCTGAGTGTCCGGGTCGGTCGTCGGGCTGGTCGGGTTCCGGGCTCCTCTGCATATCGCCTTGGTCCAGGCAGGTGGACGTGGGACCCTCAGAAAGGGCCTCGATGGCGATACGATTGGACATGGCCGACGAGGACATGTGGGCGACCATTGGAGCGCCTAAATGAGACGCACGGGATGGAAAACATGAACGGTGAAGGAAGGCAAACGACATTTATTTCATTGTTTATACAGTCAATTAATTAAACAACTAATTAATTAATCCATCAACTAATTAATTAGTTATGTATGGGTTATTCATTTATTTCTTCCTGTCTATTTTTTTATAATTATCTGATTAATTGTATTTATGTATTTAATTTTGGATTTATGTATTTTTCTATCTATTTATCTATTTACTTATCATTTATCTATGTATCCATGTGTTTGTCCATTTATTTGTTTATCATTTATTTATTTATTCATTTATCGATCCATTTTTATGTATGTATTTATCTAGCCATTTTGTATGTATGTATGTATGTATGTATTTATCTATGTATGTATCTATGTATCTACAGTGTATGTATGGGTCTATGTATCTACTGTATGTGTGTGTATATGTATGTATATACAGCAAAGTCTCGTTATATCAATATTCTCGGGAGTCGGAAAAAATATCAATATAACCGGACTATCGCTATATCCGATCCTGCGGCATGTAAATTTTCTCCTTGCGTTCATAGAAATAGTATCGTAATAAGCAGTACTATCCATATAACCGATATCGATATAACGAGACTTTACTGTATGTATGTACAGATGTACGTACGTACGTAGGCTAGGCCTTCTGTGTGTATGTGTGTGTGTGTGCCTGTGTAAGCATGCATGCATGTATGTATGTATGTATGTATGTATGTATGTATGTATGTATGTATGTATGTATGTATGTATATGTATGTACGTACGTACGTACGCACGCATGCATCCCATATGTATGTATCTACTGTATGTGTCGGTGTATATGTACGTACGTACGTACGTACGTACGTACGCATGTACGTACGTATGTATGTATGTATGTATGTATGTATGGATGGATGGATGGATGGATGGATGGATGGATGGATGGATGGATGGATGGATGGATGGATGTACTCATTTATTTTTGTGGGCTGGCGAACATGTGCGCAAAGGTACCGGTTGCAAAATAAAGTAAAACCCTTCATTTTGAAATCACCCCAAGTTGTATCAGAAGTTGAAAGCAGCCGTTGCGCGAGTTAAAATGCGCAATATCGGATCATAGCCGACACACAAACGAACGGCACATGGCCTGAGCCGCACCTTGTAAGATGAGATACTGGGTCGGTTCCGCGTCTCTGTCTTCGGCACTAGTTACGGCGATGCAACCTGCCAGTAAGAAATCATACATTGTTTGTCTTTCACATCAAAGCAAACGCAAGGATTTCACGGTCCATTCCACAGCTGCGATACCGTTCATGACATCCGGGCCGATGGTGGACTCGATGATCTTATCGATGGCCGATCCCAAATCAGATGAGGTGGACGCGGTGGAGTCCGACACCATCATGGCTCCTTCCGAGGCGGCGGCGCTGGAGTGAACCAGCACTTGGACCGACTCGGAAACCAGCACCGACTGAGTCACGGTGGACACGCTGGAAACGCTGGTGGACTGGGCGACCGACGACGAGTCCGGGAGGTGAACCGACGACACTCGGACGTCCGTGCTGGAGCTGGTCTCTGGGATGAAGACCTGGAGAAGAATTCCAGGGGATGTCATTGCTTTGCAAGCTCAACGTTGCAAGGGGGACGTTTTAGGGCAAACGTTTTTGCAAAGGGGGACAGATTTGGTGTGTTAAAAATGGAGGAGGCAGACAAGCTTGATGGACGTTCTTTACATATAACAGTAATTAATTGAAATACATTTCAGCGAGCTATTCTGTGTTGCTTTATTTTAATTTCAGCTATGTTAAAGGACAACCGACGTCTCCGGACAAGTTGTATCCATAATTTGTAAAATGGCTTCAAATGACTTCGACTGAGCGTATTTTACAAAGATTCCACCGCATATAGCTATAGTTTACATTTTAAGACACGCGCTGAATATTCCGGAAGTCTTGTTTTTGAGTTGGTGACAAGTCCTGATGTGACGTCACTGAAGGAACGCCCCTGACCGAAAAAAGGACACATTGTAGCAGTCCTTCCATCACGTCAATGCATTTTGCTGTACTTCGTTTGGTCTGAAAACTTCGTGTAGCACCAAAAAGTGGCAGAAGAGGGCGACAAAGCTCTGTGTAAGGAATTAATCAGCCTGTGGAAACGGGCTGATTAATTCCTTACACAGAGCTTTGTCGCCATTTTCTGCCTCTTTTTGGTGCTACATTTTCCACCCTCAGATACCTCTAAATGGCACGGAATAAATTCTTTAATCGATTGCAAACATGTATGCTTTCCTCTTCAGAACTATTTGAATCATATTCATAACTGGATGAGTAACATGAAAGCATCTTCTCCAAATCTGAAGCCATTTTTTTGATTCTCCAGCATGCAAGATATCTTGGGGTGACAATACAAAATTGCCATTTTAGAAAAAAAAATGAAAATCCCAATTTTAGAAAACAAATTGAAAATCACAATTTTAGAAAATAAAAAAATAAAATCACCACTTCTAAATTAAAAAAACAGAAAGTCACCGTTTTAGAAAAAAAAATGAAAATCATTTAAGAAATAAAAATAATTAAAATCATTTTAGAAACTAAAAAAAAGAAAATCGTCATTTCAGAATTTTTCTTTTTAAATGTAGAAAATCGCCATTTCGGAAAATTGGGGGGCTCACTCAGTCAATGACTCCTATACTAATTTGTTATTCCTAATTGAGCCTCTGGACGGCAGCACTTGTCACACGCAGGTAAGAGTGCTACCACCCAATTAATTTATTCTACAGCCAGACGTTATTGATTTTATGACAAGAGGCTGCTAGCCGGATGAAAATTGGCCACGGGTCACATTTGGCCCGCAGGCCGGACTTTGGACATGTCTGACTTGGGTTTTAGGGTTTGTTCTCACATTTTATAGCTGTTCACGCATGTCGTTGAGCTTTTTGGTCAAGCTCAACGACGGGCGTCATTTGTTGCCCTGGCAAAACAGGCCAAGGCAACAATGGTGCTCATTTACAAACGGCACCGAATGTGAAGTGCATAGGAAGCCAGATTTTGTCTGTCTTACCACAAATCCCTCGGAGCTCTGTCCGACGTGACAATCCGATTCTGGCGGTTGCACGTGTGAGGAGGCAGCGTCGCTGCTGTCGGCCAACATGGCCTCTGACGACTCCATGCCCATGCCACTCTCCGACGGCTCCTCCATGCCAGAGGGGCCGGCGTCGCTGCTGCTTTCCACCTCATTCTCATCGGAATCCATCACAACTGCATAGGAAAGTATAAGATAAGATTTCACAGCTAGGCCTTCAGTGGTGCTACGTCTTAATCAGTCCAACGCTTAATAACTATTTGATGACAATACAAAATTTACTGCAGCGCCAGCTGCGACTGATATAAAAAGTGTGGCATGATTGACTACAAGACCAGTAGAAGGTAGCGTTAGCCAGGAAATAAGGCCTGCGAGGACACCTTAGTGTCCCCAACTCGAAATCAGATTGGTGAAAGGACAACCGACGCCTCCGGACAAGTTGTGTCCATAATTTGTGAAATCACTTCAAATGACTTCTACTGAGCGTATTTTACAAAGATTCCACCGTTTTAAGACTCGTGATGAATATTCTGGAAGTGTTGTTATCGAGTTGATGACGATCCCCACGTGACGTCACATTTGGAACGCCCCTGATCGAGAAAGCGACACACAATGCATTTTGCGATACAGTGAGACCTCCGTTTACAAACCCCTTGGCTTACGAACTTTTCGGTTTCCGAATGTTACATTTATGAAAATTTTACCTTGGCATACAAACTATTTTTCGGGATACACACGGAGCTGCCACAATGAGTAATGTGTCGTTCGCGAACGAGCCCGTTCTTCTAATAACAAAATGGCAGCCGAGTGCATTTATTTCTCTATTCCCCACCCCAGGTTAAAACCACGTGATTGGTCAAGAACGCAGCAGGGGGGGACGGGGTTACAGACAGAGAGTGAGGCCGTTCTCCCAAAAACAAAATGGCGTCTTCGGTTAGAGCCATGTGATTGGTCAAGAACCCAGCAGTGGGGGGGGGGGTTAACATTAAAGAGACAGGCAGACAGAGAGTGAGAGAAAACACACACACACACGAAAGGGAGATGACAGAGTTTTAAACCAAAAAAACAAAAGTGAAAAATAAAAGAAAAAACATAAAAAAAGGTTAGAAAATGGATAGAAAACGGTGAAATTTAGACTCGTTTCAACTTTGAAAATTCAAAAGCAGAGTGTAGACTGGAAGGTTAAAATATCCCATCAATCAGGCTCCACAAATAACCCGCACAAGTCATCTGTACACTTGATGCAAAAAGCTATCAACCCAGCTAAACAGAACACAATTGATTAAGAACTAGATACAATTATCACAGAGAAAGCACCTACAAGGGATCCTTCCTCAAGATGGTGAAAGAAGAAGGTTACGTTCCTCATCAAGTGTTTCATGCTGAGGAAACTGGACACTCCATTCCATCAAGCCATTAACGACCATCACAAAGGTGAATAAAGTGACTTTATTGTACAGTACAGTTTATTTCTTTAATCATAATACTAAAGCACATTTATTAGACATAAAATAAGGTATATTTTGTGTAATTTTAAGGCTTAGAAAATTAGAAAGTAGAAAATTATGTTTTATGTGGACCTGGGAACGCATTATTCTCATTTTAATGGTTTCCTTTGGGAAATTAATTTTGGGGATGGATGCATGGCTTGAGGAGCCCACAATAAGACAAAAGGAACGTCAGCGCAGAGCGCCGATGCGCATGTAGAACTGTCGCGGCTAGGAATTGAAGCGGATTTATGTGGGACAGGAGATGTGCGATGTCTTTTCGTCAATGGATGCTACAGCTTCGTGTTTACTTTCAACATTTAGCTTGTAGTAGATGTGCAAATTCCACCATGACGTTCCTGATCCACTGCTGAAATGGATGCTTTGATCCTCTCCTCTTTCATCTAGAACTGCTTCATGTCATCACAAAGATGTCAGCAAGTCCTGAAGAATGAATGACTCTCTGTGTGAGCGTGAACACGCAGCGGTTCCCCTCTCCCGGCAAATTGGCGTTTTCATGTTTATTATGTTTGTTAAAGTCATTATAAGTGCCTTGCATGCTGGGTCTGAGAAGACAGCAATTTCATCTGTGCTGTATGTCATGCATATTATCATATTTGACAATAAAAATGACTTTGACTGATGTCAGTTAGGAAACGAAAAAATGGTGTCCGTTGTCCTTTAAAGCAACTGTTTGATTCACGCTTTTTTGATGCGAGAGCGCCAGCAGAACTGATTGTGAGGGCGCCCAGGTTGATTTCTGAACCAGATCACAAATAACATCCGAAATGTGTTTGGTTCAATGCTTCAATTCGAAAGCGCACACATGTGGAAGCAGCAAAATAGGGGAAGAAAAGCAACGAAAGGAAGCTGACAAGACAATTTGGAATTAGTTCATAAGAATTCATGGACAAAATATCATTCGCATCAGTCTGTGATTCTGATATTTTTAAGCCAGCAGAGAAGGCCTACCAGGACCTGACGATCCACCAGTGATTGACACGTTATTAATTTTGAGTGGTGAGGGGTGGTCAGTGACACTATTTTGTTGACCTCCGTTTGTATAGGTCAAAATTTTAGAAACATAGACTTTTAAGCCCTTTGGGATGATCTGAATTACAGGGAAAGTGTTGATAAAAATGTTCACCTAACAACATCCAAAAACGAATTAATGTTCTCATGCGTTTATTGGAAACAACATGTAAACATTCACAATAAGAGAGGCCAAAGCTCATGACACAGTCAGAATTACAAATCCAATCAATGCAATGGAGAGGGAAGCGTTGCTTCAAACTGCCTTTTAAGAATCACTTTTTTTCTTAAAATCCAGTACGGTACATCTAAGTTGATTTTTTTTAACGGAACCCTACAGCCAACTCATTTGCAACATACATTTTGAGAACTGTTTGTTTTTTATCATTTGAGTTCAATGTGGTTTTGACAAATGTGCAATGGATCGGACTTGAAGATTGTTACCTTCAAACCATGTTTCACTGCTGACAGTGACTACCTTTATTTTTCAGGGATAAAAACCAGATCAGTTTCAAGGGTTAATGTTGGTCGTGATTATGGTACTTGGAGAGCCAAGTTTTGTTTTTGTCGATGGCTCGAGTGTAAAAGTTTGAAGAGCACTGGGTTAAGAAGGTATGTTTGTCAGCGCGGTTCCGTAGTCGCGTAGGCACAACTGTGGGCATAACACGATTCGTTTAGAAACCCTTAACGCGTTTTCACCACCAAGGCAACGGCAACATAACAGATAGATGATCTGGGGAATATTTTGGCCGACATATTGGATCCAATCTTGCCCACTTTCCTTCTTAGCCTTAACCTCGAACGCCGTTAACGGGTAATCGTTTTCAAACACGATAGCAGCGATGCCCAAAGATATATTAAGGTTGTCCGACATGAACGCAACCAGACACGTTTTCCAAAGTTGACAATGTCTACCCTTGGCTCGCAACTTGGTCCATAAACTACAGTATTGTACCCAAGTACTTTAGCGTGCAGTAGCTTATGGCCTAGCTGCCCTTGATCCTGCCTGCGCCGCGTCGCCATTTTCCAACAGGCAGACGTCTTTTTACATCAGGCATTCTCGGAAGCACAACTGGGGACCTCGAGGGCCTCAAAGCTCCAACACATCGCCCAAACGCTCTCCCTGACCAAAATAAAAAAAAACATAACCTATTGAGCGTATATATGTTATTTTTTTCTTACCGTGTATATGCAAGTAGACGCGCGTCCTTGAGCGTAGCGGCGCTATACAGTACTGGCATTGGTACGAGGTAATTCTAGCTTCATTCTAGTCGGGCGCCATGAGAATCTTCTCGCTTCCTGTTCGTGTGACCAGGTCTTTTTTATTGTTTTGATCAAACCGATTCGCACAACATACACTACCGTGCTCAGAAATTTAGACGATTGTTGGTTACCCGCATCCAAGCAGTTTTATAGGCGTTTAATTATTATTAAGTATTTTATTGTGAATAAACGAGCGGACTATTGCTTTTAGTGCAAGGCGTATCACGCCTGCTCACGCGGAGGAACACTGGCCGTTTTGTAGACATTTTTTTTATCCCCACCCCCTGCCGACCAGAAGTCGCATGGCTAATTTTAGAAAATGAATCGAAACCTTTGAAACAGACTTTTGTGTGACCCGTTGTTTAATCGCGAGTCAATGTCTGAGCACATGAAAAATAAACAGACTGGTCGCCAATCAACTTCAGGATACAAACATGACATTGTCAACCAATGCCAAAGATTCACCCCCAGCCCACTGGTCAATGCATTTTCAGCCATTTATTGAACAAGTACAAATATAAAACGAAAACACTTGCAAAATGCTACACTATTCCAAAATTCACGTCCAGAAACATAAATGAAGACGAAGCACCATCCTCCCGATGTCCCTCACAAGGCCACGCCCCTTATCTCATTCACTGCCAGACGTGCAAAAAATGTGTCCACTCCAGTGCCAGGGTTTATGTCATTTTCACTCAAATTGCGGGCCACAGAATATTGAATTTTAGGACTACACAAACATTCAGTGGAGCGTAAGAACCCATAGACTCTCTTTCATCAGATAAAAAGTAAATTACTAAATTACAGTACAGTGATACCTTGGCTTACAAACTTAATTGGTTCCCAGAGTGTGTAAGGCAAAGTGTGTATCCCAAAAATTAATTTCCTATGGGAAACCATGAAAATGAGAATAATCCGTTCCCAGGTCCCCACAAAACATAATTTTCTACTTTCTAAGCCTTAAAACTACACAAAATATACCTTATTTTAGGTATAATAAATGTGCTATGGTATTATAATTAAAGAAATAAACGGTACTATATAACAAAGTCATTTTATTTACCTTTGTGATGGTCGTTGATGGCTTGATGGAATGGAGTGGCCGGTTTCATTAGCATTAAACACTTGATGAGGAACGTAGCCTCCATCTTGAAGAATGATCCCTTGTCGGTCCTTTCTATGGGATAATTTTACCTAGTACAGATGGCTTGTGTGGGTTATTTGTGGAGCCTGATTGATGGGATATTTTAACCTTGCAGTCGACACTCTGCCTTTGAACTATCAAAGTTCAAACTAGTGCAAATGTCACTGTTTTCTATCCATTTTGTCACTCTCTCTGTGATCTGCCTGTCTCTTTCATGTTTAAACCACTTCCCCTCACTGCTCCGTTCGTGACCAATCATGTGGCTTTAACCGAAGACTGGGGGCGGGGAATAGAGGAACAAAAAAGGTCGTCTGCCATTTTCATTTTTGGAGAATGGCTTCACTCTCTGTACTCCCCACACCCTCACTGCTGCGTTCTTGACCAATCACGTGGCTTTAACCGACGACAGGGGGCGGGGAATCGAGGACCAAAACAAGCCGGTTGCCATTTTCTTGTTAGGAGAACGGGCTCGTTTGCGAACGACACATCACTCTCTTTTTTTTACCTTGGCATACGAATTATTTTTCGGGATACACACGGAGCGTGGGAAAACATTGCCAGAGGTCTGACCAGCGCTTCATTAGCAACCTCGCCCCAATCCCACAAGAAAAACCAAAACCCGAACAAATTCGGGAATGGGGCTCCATGTCATGCTTTTCAATTCCTGAACAAATTTGGGAATGGCAATGAATGAATTAACATTTTCTTCTCTAAATGGTTTCATACGTTAGAAAGACATTGTTATTTCTTAAAAAACATTTTAAACAAATTATTTACGGTGTATAATTGATTAATACCATTCCAATGTGTTTCAATGAAGAATACCCATTCAAAACACTTTTGACTCACAGTGATGCGAAGTAGCTAGTGAAGAAATCCATTTCGATTCAGTACATGAGGTCGGCGACGCCACCGCCTAGCTCCGAGCTTTTCCCCCACAAGACGGGGAAGTTCATCCCCGCCAGTCGAATCACGGCTACGTTGAACACGTGCACCAAGAAGACGATGAGGAGGCTCCAGAAGCAGACGTCAAAGCGCTCGCCGTGCGTCTGGAACACAAAGGTCACTTCCTCGAAGTTGGCGATGCGCTCCGACAGACGCTCAATCTTCACCTCGGACGCAAACAGAACCACAACCAGGAAGCTGCACACACCTGCCAGGATGCGGAGTCCAGATATGATTGACAGTTATGTCGGAAAAGTACTTATGGATGACAAATGAATGGATGTGAAATGTAAATTTCTCCACTGCGAGACTAATAAAGGCAAATCCAATCCAATCCAAATCGTACCAATTTTAATGTCTCCGAGTGTCAACCGTTCAGTTTGTTTTATGAGGATGTATGAAAAGTCAAATTGAGCTTCTTGTGGTGAAATTTTCAAATACAGTGATACCTCAGCTTAAGAACTTAATTGGTTCCCAGAAAGTGAGTGTAAGGCGAAAAGTTCGTCTTCCAAACATTTATTTCCATAAGAAACCATTAACATGAGAATAATCCGTTCCCCGGTCCCCATAAAACATACATTTCCTACTAAGTAAGCCTTAAAACTAAACAAACTATACCTTATTTTATGTATAATAAATGTGCTATTGTATTGTAATTAAAGAAATAAACTGTACTGGATAATAAAGTCGTTTTATTTACCTTTGTGATGGTATTTGATGGTTTGATGGAATGGATTGGATTGGATTGGATTGGATTTGCCTTTATTAGTCTCGCAGTGGAAAGTTATGAAAGTGTGGGAGCAGGAGGGAGGCAAGGAGTGACCCTCACTCACACTGTCCGCTGCTAGCTGCTTTTCATTACACACATCAACAGAAGTTTTTCAACCAATTGCCTGAGACCGTTGTTTAGACAACACAGAAGCCTTAGCCACACATGTACCCTTAATAGCTTCCTTGTTCTTAACAATGGTAGCAATAGTAGACTTAGCATACTGGTACTGGGATGCTAAGTCACACAAACGCACACCTCGTTCGTGTTTTCCGATGATCTCTTTGTTCTGCTCGACCATAATTTTCTTTTGTGTCCTCTTTGGCTTAACACTAGTCTGTGGTGGGGTCTTTTTCGGTCCCATAATAGCAAAAGTATCCTCGAAAACAAATCACATCCGCACTCAAAGGAAGGGGGTGACCAAAACTAGTCTGCCAGCCACCGTGGCGCTGTTCGAACATGTGGTTTGGTGTTCATCCGCCGAAAACTAGTTTGTCAGCCAAGACTATATGCTCGCGAATTTAATGTCCCCCCCCCCCCTGTAGTAGATTTTTTGGGGGGAGATTGCTGTTTTAGTCATGGAAATGTTAACCTCATCAATAATCATCTTAATTCACTCACAGCTGATGGACGTCCACAAGTAAAGTCCCAGAGGGCCGTGCAGCGTCTCGTAAGGACGTCCGAAGGCGTTGAAGAAGAAGAAGCCGCTCGACACAGATGAGAAAACAATCAATGCGCTGCAGAAGAAGATGATGGTCACGTGGAGACCTGCTGGGATGGCGCCCATCAATTCTGAAAAGACTGTCGCACACAAAAAAAAGACACACGCAATGAGGACATTTCATGAAAAACCCAGTGAGGACAAAACTGAATGCGGTTGGCAACGTGTGGAGGCCAGTCTGTTTTCAGTGACGCAGTGAGGCAGAAACATGAAAGGTCTTTGAGAGCTCATTACTGCTGGTCACTGCTCTCATATAACGTGAGACGATAAACTTGTTCGACTGTAGACTCGTGTCCACAAGTTGTTTTCCTGCCAAAAATGCCTCTCAACTCAGTGACGACTTTTCCTGATCAAAAGAAAGAAGTTGAATTTCACCCACTTCCTACATGTATTCCCTCCATCCTATAAAGTTGTGGACACTTGTGACAAAGACATACTGTATGTAAGCGATATTCGTGTCTTAAGTATCGACACGTTTTTGAATAATTGAAGGCCGCCTCTGTTGTTTTTTATTATTGATGAGTTCAACCTTTAGTGTGTTGTTGTTTAACACTGAAATTCAGGCATACGCATGGTGGACCCCCGTGCATACATACATTGATAAAACATACGTTTGGGACAATCACAATCTAACAACATGTGCAAAATGAAATGGATTTCAGCGGTTCAATTGAAAGAGCAAAGGTCAAATGATACTTTAAGTTCACTGGGGACAGTCAATAAACAGTTCAGGATCTTTTTTCTTGTGATTTGATGATTGTTGCTTGAATACAGCGAATGAAAACCCGAGTCACTACGCCAGGATATAAGAAAAGTGAATGCATCGCTCAAGACAATAATTTTATTAACTAACAAATTAATTAAGAAATTAAGTAATTTATGACAATGTAAATAAATGAATACTTTATTATTGTTTAATTAGTCATGTAACAAGGAATTAACTCATTCACTTTCATTCCTGAATTTATAATAATAATAAAAATAACAACAACAATAATAATAATAATAATAATACATTCCATTTATAAGCGCCTTTCAAAACTCTCAAGGACATTTTACAGTCAAATCGAAAACCAGGATGTGTAGCGCCATTGCCAAATTTGTTGGGGTTTTGTTATTTTTCTTGCATTTGAAGCTTCGGTCAGACCTCTGGCAATGTTTTTCCCTCCCACAAGGGGCAGCATTTACCTTTTGTAAAGCCACCCCCACTTTCAATGCAGATAACTACAACCAAGTAAGCGCGAAATAAACATTTTTTTCTGATGAAAGAAGATAGTCTAAGCTAGGTTACTTACGCTGCATTGAATATTTATGTAGTCCTAAAGGTCAATATTCTGTGGTTCCTGCAATTTGAGTGAATATGACAAAAACCGTGGCACTGGAGTGTACACCTTTTTGAACGTTTGGCAGTGAATGAATTGATTAAGCAAATCATTTATTATTGATGAATTAATTAATCATGAATGAATTACTTTTAAAACGTTAATTTATTTATTCAATTTTATTTTTTCTGTGGGCATTGCAATTGTCCTACAAAGTGAGTTGAAAGAATTTGGGTTATTACAGACTTGGCGAACAATTAAAGCACCACCATGTCAGACAAACAGACCATTTGCTTTGTAATTGGGTGGGGTGTTTGTAAGAAACGCAAATAACAAACCCCCAGGGTCATGAATGTAACTGCAGCGTTTTTAGGAGAGATTTAAACTTTAATTAAATGTAAAATAATTAATTGTAATGTCGGTGACAAGGTTTACACGTCAATGCTCATGTTGAAGAATTTTGGCCCGAGAGGACTGGCGTGCCGTGTGAGCTGCGTATGCTAACTGGTCTCGAGGAAATTTAGCTAGGCTATTTCACAAAATAAACAAATAAATAAAAAATAAAATACATTACATTAAATTAATAAATACAATTTCGAAAACATTTCGTTTTAAAATTTGTTCTGAACCACTTTAAATTATTTTGTCTGGGGACAACTCCAATTTCAGGGGGCGTGGTGGTAATTCAAAAACGTCTTCCATGATCCACGAGCAAAATAAAGAATGGTAAAGATGTTACCTGAGAATCGCGAGGTCCTGCCTCCCAAGCCGCAGGTCTTGACTCTCTCCCCGTGGAAGAGTCCGTAGGCAAGACGTCCCACGAACTTGTCCAGCTCGCTCCCGGTCGCGTTGACGAGGTCCGCTCCGGTTCTGCACAGGACGAAGCCGTCCAACCAGCGAGGAAGTCCGGCGCAGACGGCGGCCGCCAGCGCGCAGCAAGCCGCCAAGATGCCTCCGAAGCTCAGCAGTAGACGCTTGTGTCGTCGAGCCGCAGCCATGGCCGCCCTGCCTGCACCCCATCCGGCACCCCCTCGTCTCCATGGCGACCGCGCCGCCGGCTGACCAGGGGCGGAGCTGGAGAAGGTGGCCGGGGTGACCCAAGAGGTCAGACAGTGTGGATCCCCGCTCATCCAATAATAATAATAATAATAATAATAATAATAATAATAATAATAATAATAATAATACTAAAAATAATCATGTTTTTTTAAATTAAATTCAGTTTGAAAGTTGGCAGTCCTCAGTCGCTACTGAACCCTTCAAAATCTGGGCCCTCCCCCCAAAAAACATACCTCAATGAAAGCTGATGCAAACAATGTGCCTGTTCCTGCTGCCTTTCATCTTGGAACATGCCACTCTCGTGTCATTTTCGCACGCAAAAAAAATCTGGCTTTTTCTTTATTTGCTTTTATGTGTTCCATTCACAAAAAACAATTGTACGCTGTTCTAACAAATGCTATGTCTAGCTCAACTATCTGAAAGTCAGAGGGTCCACTCAGATTTCATGACACCAAGTCACTGGGCCGGAATTTGTTATCTACATTGTCATTTGTTAACCAAAGGTGTCATTTTTGGATGTTTGGATCGGAAAGACCTATAAGCCAGAAGGCTGAAAAAAACAAGTCAAAGTCGGGAAATTGAACATTGTTCAATTCAAGAAGCTTTGCACCCATCAGCTCATGAAATTAGCATCAATTTTCATTCTTGTTATAATAATTAGAGTCATACTAAAATGTTGAACATCCTGCAATCGGTTGCTCACTGTACACGCATCCGCAAGCACAACACACATTTGCCCATTGGTCCGCTTCCTCCATCCAGCCCAGGAAATGAAATCAGGCTCAACTGCGCGTGGCGTTAAGGTCCACCCTCTCCATCGTGGTCCTGATCCAGCTCAGGAAGTTTCCCAGGCGTGTGAAGACACCGTATTTGCCCTTGGCCGCGCAGCGCTCACCCCAGCTAAACACGCCGGTTAGGAACCAGGTTCCCCGGTAGTGGACTACGAATGGGCCGCCGCTGTCCCCGCTGCACGCGTCCATGGTGGCATCCACGTAGCCTGCGCAGAACATGTTGTCTGTGATTGGCTGTAAAAAAAGAGTGGGGGGGGGGGGGGGGGATGTTTACCCGGATTTCAACACGCCACTTCAAATTCCTGAAGCACCTGAGAGCTCACCTGCTCTGTCGACTCTGTGCAGGCACGGTGGCTAACCACCGGGAGTGCCACCTTCCTGAGGAATCGAGAGGATCGACGCAGGTAATGGGTGGCCCCCCATCCCGTCACCAGTCCCCGGTTATCCTCCTGAGTAGACACAATAAGAGAAATCAAACATTGTATCCTTCAACATGTGTAACAAGGGTGTCAAAGTCTTTATTTTTTGAGGCGGGTGACATTGTAGTTATGGTTTCCTCTCGGAGGCCCTTATGAATTTGGGGAAGCCATTAGCACAGGGGTGTCAAAGTCATTTTTTGCCAAGGGCCACATTGTAGTTATGGTTTCCTCTCGAGGGCCGTTATGAATTTGGGGAACCCATTAGAATGTTTAAATCCCTTCAAATATGACATATAGAGCACACAGCAAATTAACGAATAACTCTTTTTCAAATCTGAAGTCAAGAATAATGACTTTTATTGTGGTTGACATCCAAAAATATTAAATTTTGGCTCAGATTTTAGCAATCATCATGGAATTTAACAAGTTTGATTTGCTTTCGCGGGCCGAAAAAAATGATGTGGCGGGCCGGATTTGGCCCGCGGGCCTTGACTTTGACACCTTTGCATTAGCATGTTTCATCCCCAGAGTGCATAGCAAATTAATGCATAACTCGTTTTCAAATTTGAAGTCAAGAATAATGACTTTTATTGTGGTTTATTTGGGACAATTTTAAATTTTGGTTTGGACTTTAGCAAGGATAATGGACTTTTCACAAGTTTGATTTGCTTTTGCGGGCCGAATAAAATCATGTGGCGGGCCAGATTTGGCCCCCAGGCCTTGACTTTGACACCTGTATTTTATCTTCTCAGTTCCCTGTATCAAATTTTCAAATTTGAAGTAAAAAATAATGACTATTTTGTGGTTTATACGGCAATTTTAAATTTTTGTTCGGACTTTAGCAAGCAAAAAGGCAATTGACATGCTTGATTTGCTTTCGCGGGCTGAATAAATGATGTGGCGTGCCAGATTTGGCCCCCGGACCTTGACTTTGACACCTGTGATGTAACGATTAGCCAGCTATCTGAATAGGAAGAGAGCTAGCCCGTTCACTCTAGCTAGCTCAATCGATGAACATGAAATTTCACAAGTTAGAATTTCTTTCATGGGCCGAATAAAATGATGTGGCGGGCTAGATTTGGCCCCAGGTCCTGACTTTGAAATTGGTTATGTATCACAAGAAATTATGCCCATTAAAGGACAACTGACGTCTCCAGAGAAGTTGTGTCTATAATTTGTAAAATGGCTTCAAATGACTTCTAATGAGCGTATTTTAATAGGATTCCACCACAAGACTCGCGCTGAATATTCAGGAAGTCTTGTTTTTGAGTTGGTGACGAGTCTGTACGTGATGTCACTAAAGGAACGCCCCTGACCGAAAAAAAGACACATTGTAGCAGTCCTTCCATCACATCAATGTATTTTGCTGTACTTGTTTGGTCTGGGGACTTCGTGTTGCACCCAAAAGCCGCCAGAAGAGGGCGGCCAAGCTCCATATAAGGCATTTATCAGCCTGTGGAAACAGAGGTGGCCACAGGAGGTCGCCATTTTGTGCCTCTTTTCTGGGTGAGACATTTCCCCAAATGTTGCCTCAAAATGGCACAAAATAAATTCTTTAATCGATTGCAAACATGTATGCTTTCCTCTTCAGAACTATTTGAATCATATTCATAACTGGATGTGTAACAAGAAAGCATATTTTCCGAATCTGAAGCCATTGTTTTGATTCTTCAGCAATGCAAGACGTCTTGGCGTGACGTCACGAACTGGGGGCGGGACTTTCTGAAAATGCCCAATTCACAGCTCAATTTTTTTGCAGATTTTGGACACTTTAAGTCATTTTTATTGGTGTTTTGCATTTGAATAAAAATATAATGCGTGGTTGGGGTATTTTACATGCTATCAAACGTTTTTGTGATGTCAGTTAAAAAACAAAAAAGTGACGTTGGTTGTCCTGTAAGGTTCTGAACAGAAATGACGATCGAGGATGAAGTATCTTTGATGCGTGGTCACCTTCAGCAGGTATTTGGACAGGTGGAGGTCGGGCAAGCAGGCGGGTATGGCGGTGGGCCCCCTGACGACAGGTCGGGCGAGGTAAACCAGAGCCACATCACTGTCCATGGTGAATTCGTGGAAGTGGGGATGAGGCAGAACACGCTCGACCGCAATGGTCTGCTCGCCGAGATCGCTGCGCTGCTTGTCGTTGTCGCCTTCGGGTACAACACAAACTTATGACACCGTGTTACAAATTGTAGCTGATAAATATTTAGACGGGTCCAATCCCTAGTCCACAAAGTGAAAAAAAAGCTTTCAGTAGCCACACTGGCAGGGTTTTTAAACACAGATTCGACACTTCTGTAAATACATTGTATGAATCAACTGGCTTGTACGAATTTCCCACAATGCATTTTCAGTTGCCATTTTGGTCGAGGCATGTAGGAGAGTTATTGTTTACTCAAGGCCGAACTCTTGCTGCAAAGATTTTGTTGAAAATTTGACTTGTAGCCGAGACATATTTTTAAATAATACTTCACGCTGTGGCTAAAGGTTAGCCTAAATATATTTCATGCGTGAGGGTGTCGCGTTGACCTATAGTGACGTGGTGAGCCGTCTGCTGGAAGCAGTGAGCAGCTGAGACCACCCAGCGATTTGACACCAGCGTTCCTCCGCAGAATCCGTACCCGTCAGCACGATGGATGAGAACCTGAAGGCAGCAGAGATGTAAGTCATGTGACTCAGAAGTCAGTCTCAAGTTTTACTAAACGCCGCCTCTGGTGGAAACGTAAGGCGTGTCCTTTTCGCTTCCCTGAAACGGAATTCCGCACCTGCCAGGGACTCCCTCCCAGCTTCTCCAAGGCTCCTCCCACAATGCGAGGACTGAGTGACTCTCCGACATCTTGTGAAGAGTTGAAGCGGTTGCTGCGGTCACCATCCAAGATGTCGGCCGTTTCCACGGTAACGTTGGCATCCTGCAAGATGTCGTCCGTTTCCACGGTGAAATTGGCGTCATCCAAGAGGAGGTCCGTCTCTGCCGTGAAGTTGGCATCGGACCCGGAGGGGCTCCAGAAGAGGGCACGACCCTGCTGCAACATCGCCGCCTGCTGGATGCCGCAGGGAAAGGCCACTGAACGCATGCAAAGACAAATCATACCATCAACCCACAACAGATTTTATCTACCTATCCATCTATCCATCTATCCATCTATCCACCTATCCATCAATCCATCTAACCATTTATCTATTTATTTATTTATACCTAGACCTTGATGTCTTTTTGTGCTGTATGTCACGCATATTAGCATCTTTGACAATAAAGCTGACTTTGACTTTGAGTGTGTCTCTTTGCGTGTGTGTGCCCGTTTGTTGTTCACACAGGTGTGGGTCACTGATGTCTGTGGTACTGTACCTGTCTTGGAGCAACTGCGTCCATCAGACTCCAGCTTGAAGCCGTCAGCGCATCCACATTGAACAGCAGTGCCCCCTGGCAGGTCAGTGCAGTACTGCAGGCAGCCGCCGTTTCTATAGGCGCACGATGACACCTCTGCAGGCATACAAAAATCATACACTTTGAAACTTTCAGACATTTAAACACGCAGATTTAAATATGCATGGAAAACATTTCACACACGCACACATCCAATCTCACACTTTCACACACGCACGCACACACACACATTCCTGTTTTAAAGATTTTGTGAGGTCCGGATAACTCCAGCTAAGGAGTGAGGACCACCGTTGCTGATAAGTTTAGAGAAGAACTAGTTTTACATTTGAACACTAAATGTCACCCATTTCCCACTTCAACATCTTTAAAAACAAAGAACTAAAAAGTGGGCTTGAAACTAAAATAATAGCAGCAGTGAGGTTTCTGAATGATTACATTCAAAGTCCTCACCCCTGTAGTAAATTGGGTCAAAATATCATTTTACTTTTTGTGCTATGAACCTTTTCCTCTCGTTAACCACGCACACACACACAGTGAGTAAAAAATGTGTGTATCCAAGTGAAATGAAAATAAACACAAAAAAAAACATTTTGGGTGAATTTGTGAGGACCTCTCTGAAACTTTAACAGATGCAGATATACCTCGAGACCCTCTAGAAGTCTTTAGAATGAAAAACTTGTGAGCCAAAAGGTCCTGACTTGTCAAAAATGTCCTCACTACGTATGGTATAAAATGTTAGTTGTCCTCACAAGACTAGTCATACAAACACACACACACAATTTCACACACACACACACACACACACACACACACACACACACACACACACACACACACACACACACACACACACACACACACACACACACACACACACACACACACACACACACACACACACACTATACACACACACACACACACACACATACATATACAAACACACACACACATAAACGTTTATGCACTAGCGATGGGACAGTACTGTATTGGTCGTTGGTAGAGAGGAAAATATGTCCTTGTTTTTTTTCCCGGATTTTGTGAATCACTTTTCATTGACTCGATTGTGTCTGGTTGTACACATACACATTGTTCTATTTTATCATTGCATTCATTTAACTTTGAAAAAAATGTTAAGGGAAGATGGTACCATGTTCCCTGTCTCCAAAATACGACAAAATAAACAAACGCTGGGTGATGGCTGGGTTGGTGAGTTTTATTATTTGGTCAACATAGACCAGTTATCAGGACTATCCGGGCCCTTGTATATTCACAAACACAGGTGTTAGCAAATAAAAAAATGTCATGCATATTAGCATATTTTACAATAAAGTTGACTTTGACTTGAAAATGATTCGAGGACGCAAGGCAAGCGGTCGTTGTAGTTACCCAAGTGGCAGGTGCTGCCATGGTATTGGGGCGGGCACAGGCAGAGGAAATCTCCGCGCTCCAGCACGCACTTGCCACCATTCACGCAGGGATTGGTGGCGCACGGATTCAAGCCTGCAGAAGTGGCGGAACCTCATTAACTTTCCGTTCGTGTCATCACTTCCTGCTTTGGGATGGACTCACTCGTGTACCGGAACCAGAACTCCAGCTGGGGAGTGACAGCAGACTATAGCGGCATATCACGGCAGTATTGTTTTGAGACAAGAAAGCGAGTCTCACCGTCTTCTCCTGAGACTGGAAAATCTCGGCGGCCTCCTCCTGGGAGCAACGTTCCTCATGGCATTCCCGCTCCAAGTCACCAGGAAACATTTCTTCCAGCAGCATGGCATTTGCTCGCCGCCTCCTTGCAGCGGCGGGCGAGCGCAAGATCTGCTCGGCAGAGTTGCGCCCCAGGAACATGGAGGCGGCGGACGTCAGCGTCGGATGAGCCTCGCTTTTGCTCTCCATCAGGGCGGCGCTGAGCAGCAGTAGTGAGCTTGTCGTGGCGATAATTGTCAGCATGTCTGCGAAGAACTGAGATCACCTGGATGGTCGTTTGGTAAATCCTGAAGAAAGAATGGGCCAATATGGAAGATGTTTGAAAAGAAAGAAGCATGGGTGGCTTTCATGTTGGAAGAAAGGAAGAAGGATGCTTGGTTGTGGTGGGAGTGATTTCTAAAATGGTGATTGAAACGTCATTCCACATCCAGGAGAGGATGTCAGGAACATATGTATTCAAATGTAGTGTTCGTAAACATATAACCAACGGTAGAGGCGTGGGGGGTGGGCAATGAGGGAGTTGCCATCTTGTACGTACATGTATATCAGAATCAGAATCAGAATCAGAATCATCTTTATTGCCAAGTATGTAGAACACACAAGGAATATGAATATGATAGTTGGTCATGTGAAGCACTTTGTTACAGCTTCAGCTTCAGCTGTTGTTAAAGTGCTATATAAATCAATATGTATTGTATTGTATTGTATTGTATTGTATTGTATTATAAAAGCGCTTCCGCTTAGCACGTAATTTACACAGTCTTTGAATTTACCGGACTTACTTTGTTTTACCTGTCATTTCAAGATTAGAAAACAAACAATACGATCATCAAATGAACTCTGAACTTTGTTTGTTTGACGAAGGGAAGACAGAGTAGGAGTAATATGCTCCCTCTTATGTGTACCTGTGAAGAAGTGAAGCAGCGGCATTATAGACCAACTGGAATGGAGGATTGAGTGACATGTTTGATTTTCACATCACGATCAATCAAGCTAAATTGCCTTGACTTGAGTGTTATTTTGTCTTGGATGCTTGTGCCTTTTTTTTGTCTTTCTCAGGAATTCGTTGAATTGTGCTGTCACAATCTATAATCCCGCGAGATGAATTTACTCGTATAAATGTACCAAAACCAGTGGTTTAGATATGGATGCCCGTTTTGTCCCAACTGGAGAACATAAACGCTTGGATGGCACTGAACGTATTAAACTTCTTATTGGACGAGACCAAAGTTCTCTAACCACACGTGAGAACGAACACTAGCAACGTATTCGAGGTATTGTTTCCACCTTCATATTTGTTCAGTTCAAACCAAATTAGAAAGGAAAGGGGGCTGGTAAATGTCGCACACTCTGAGTAGCGTATTTCTATGTAACAAAACGAAGAAAATGGCGCAAAAATATAAATGCTGACCTACCTGGTGTCTCCGCAAAATTTATTGACATTCGGTGTTACTTTGGAGCTAAAACAGCAGTTCGGTTAATCGTTAGCTCTAAGTCAAACATGGATGTGCTCGATGTGTGACGTCATCGGCGCGACGTGTTTTGGAGACGCATCATTTCGATATTTGACAAAAATTAACAACAAAACATCTTAAATGCTTCTGAAAATTGAAAACAACGTTAACCAAAATACAGTGATCCCTCAGCTTACAAACTTAATTGGTTCCCAGAAAGTGGGTGTAAGGCGAAATGTTCGTCTGCCAAATCATTTATTTCCCATAAGAAACCATTAAAAATGAGAATAAAACATAATTTCCGACGAAATAAGCCTTAAAACTACACTAAATATACCTTATTTTATGTATAATAAATGTGCTATTGTATTGCAATTAAAGAAATAAACTGTACCTTTTAATAAAGTCGTTTTATTTACCTTTGGGATGGTCGTTGATGTAGTTGCCTCTTGATGATATCCGAGTGAAGTTGCCGTGCATTCTTGGCGATAGTACCTTCACTCACACAGTACCCTGCTAGCTGCTTTTTGTTAAACCAAATCAACAGACGTTTTTCAACCTCTTCTATTGCCTGAGATCATTGCTTATACAACACAGAAACACCCTTTGCCACACGTTGCAATGGTCGACTTAGCATACTGGTACTGGGACGCTAGGTCACACAAACGTACACCTTGTTCGTGTTTTTCGATGATCTCCTTCTTCTGCTCGACCGTAATTTTCTTTAGTGTCTTCTTCGGCTTAACACTAGCCTGTGGTGGGGTCTTTTTCGGTCCCATAATAGCAAAAGTACTCCACTCTATAACAAACCACGTCTGCACTCAAAGAAAAGGAGGGCGGGGTTAGGACTAGTCCACCAGCCAACACCTCGTTCGTGTTTTTCGATGATCTCCTTCTTCTGCTCGACCGTAATTTTCTTTTGTGTCCTCTTCAGTTTAACACTATAGCCTGTGATGGGGTCTTTTTCGGTCCCATAATAGTAAAAGTACTCCACTCGATAACAAATCACGGGGTGACAAAAACTAGTCCAACAGCCACCGTGATCTCTATCTTCTGCTCGATCGTTATTTTCTCTAATGTCTTCTTTGTCTTAACACTAGCCTGTGGTGGGGTCTTTTTCGGTCCCATAAGAGCAAAAGTACTCCACTCAATAACAAACCACATCTGCACTCAAAGAAAGGTGGTGACGAAAACTCGTCCGCCAGCCACCGTAGCGCTGTGTGGTTTGGTTCGTCGGCCGAAAACTAGTTCGTATGCCAAGATTATATTCTTGCGAATCTAATGTTCGTAAGGCGAAAAGTTCGTCAGCTAAAGCGTTTGTAAGCTGACGTATCGGCGTACTCCAATTCAAAAACAAATTCTTTTTCCTCCAACCGCTGTAAAAATTACCAAGCACAGAAACGACATTTCGCTTTTGACCTAAGCCGGCTTTATTGCGAAAAATAAAATGTTTGCAAACACAGAAAGCTGCAACGTTAGAAAAATAAATAAAAGGTATCATCGTCTTTTCACGCTCCACACATGTAAACATTCACTTTCGATTCGTCCACATCATTACGGTGGCTTT
Source organism: Hippocampus bargibanti (assembly GCF_051943395.1). NCBI lineage: Eukaryota > Metazoa > Chordata > Actinopteri > Syngnathiformes > Syngnathidae > Hippocampus > Hippocampus bargibanti. The sequence continues at coordinate 27,293,182 of NC_142734.1, forward strand.
GAGCTTTGACGTTCGATTCTAAAGGTGCGCGACGAAGCGGAACAGGAAGTGACATCACGACATGGGGTGAAGCTAGACAGCACGGCGAATCAAGTTGTTTTTTTCCGGCTCCAAGAAATCGTCCAGCAGCGCATCCGTCACCTTTTGGAGTTCTGCCTCCAAGCCAGAGGGGTCACTACAATCCAATCGAAAGGAAGGAAAGGAACGTCACACTCTGATTGGGTCGTTCGGTCAAACGTCTGAATGGTCCTTTGTTTTTATTGGATAACTATTTCACACTAACTCATTCACTGCCATTCACAAATTTATTTGGGAATTGAAAATATGACGTAGAGTTCCATTCCCGATTTTTTTTGGGTTTAGTTTTTTCTTGTGTGGGTGCCGATAAAGCACTGGCCATGGCCTCTGGCAATGTTTTTTTTCCTTTCCACAAGAGGGCAGCATTTCCCTTTTTTCCATGTTAGCGCTTTATTCCAGCTTCAGCTGTTAAAGCCTTATATAAACCAACATTTATGGATTGCATTGTATTTTGGACAGCCACCCTCATTTCAAGTTCATATAACTCCAGATAATTTAGGAATTAACTTGTTCTTTCTGATGAAAGAAGAGAGTCTAAGGTTTCTTATGCTGCATTGAATGTTTATGTAGTCCTAAAACTCAATATTCTATGGGTCCTGGTACTTGAGTGAGAATGACAAATACCCTGGCATTGGAGTGGACACATTTTTGGACATCGTCTGGCAGTGAATGAGTTAAAGGACAACCGACACCATTTTTTTTGTTTCCTAACTGAGATCAGAAAAACGTTTTATAGCATCTAAAATACCCAAAACACGCAGGCTGATATTTTTAGTCAAGACACAAACACATACTAAACAAATTCTGCTAGTTTGCAAAATATGAGATTAGCAATAAAATGCACCACTTTCTTGGATCCATCTCGGGGAGCAGCCATTTAGCCGCTTGCTGTGGACCAAAAATGACATCACAGTCGCTCAAGGACCGACCAATCAGGCCATTCACAAGCTCAGCTCTGATTTGTTGTTTCCTGAGCGACTGTCATGTCATTTTTTGGTCGATGGCAACGAGCAAAATGGCGGAGGGCTATCTGGTTGAGCGATCCGTCAATGTGTCCACGCCCACCAAATTTTAGTTTTGACCAATCGCGGCAACAGATAAAAATGTCATCGGCGTAGAAGTCATTTGAAGTGATTTTACAAATTATGGAAACAACTTGTCCGGAGGCGTCTGTTGTCCTTTAAGGGGCGTGGCCTTGTGAGGGACATCGGGAGGGTGGTGCCTCGTCTTCATTTATGTTTCTGGATGTGAATTCTGCGAGTGTTTTCATGTAATACTTGTTCAATAAATGGCTGAAAATGCATTGGCGAGTGGGCTGGGGGTGAATCATTGTCATTGGTTGACAGGTTTAGAACACAAAAATGAGGATGGTGTCACCTGGTTCCAGGCGCGGTACACAATTCAGTGTAAATTTTGATTTTGGGTTCGGTGCCGCTCGTCCGCAGTGTGGCTACAATGCCGTTCTCCAGTGTGAAGGTGATCATGTGTCCGCTCCTGCTCACGGGAAGGACCTGAGCCGGGAAACCAGGGGAAAAGCTTAGTGGCGGGTGGGACGGGAGAACGATGGGGGGTAGAAAAGCAGTAAAAAAAGAAAGACCAAGGAAGGAATGAAGGGAAAAAAAGGATACAAAGAAGGAGAGGACGGATGGAGAACAATGAAGGAAGACGACAAGCGAAGAGAGGGAAATGGAGGAAACACAAGGAGGAAGTGATAAAGAAGGAATGAAGAGGGAAGAAGGAAGAAAGGAAGGAATAGGGAAATGGAAAAAAACAGTCCGAGTAAGAAGACGCAATACCGAGCGGTTGTCCGCTTGGCTGCTATCAAATCCCCTATTGACGTCTCTCACGTGGATGACGCGTATCCCACCGCAGGCGGCGGGATATGAGCCGTCGCCGTCGCCGCTAAAGTCTCGGAGGCGAGCGAAAATGCGGCCAATGGTCACGCCGTCGTTGCAGATGACGTATGACGTTCGCGACATGTGATGGCCGTACCTGCGCAAGGCAAGTTGACAAGGTGGGGGCAGCCGTTCGGACACACAGGAAGTTCCATGTGCTTGGCGGGAAGCGTCCTTACATTTGATAGATGTTGTCCAGCTGCTGTTGGAGACCGAGATTCCGGTCACGGAGATAGGCCGCCATCTCGGCCACCACGACGGCAGTGCTCACCCCGTCCTTCTCGGGAATGCCACTGCCGCACAGGAACCCTGCGGTGTTGTGAAAGCGCTACATAAATCAAGATGTATTGCAGTGTCTGAAACTCGTGACAAAAAGTTAGCGGACACCCGGGCAGACAACTCTGAAAAGTTGCCTGCCCGGCCATAAAGTTACCTGCCCCATTTTTCACAACTTTAAACACAATAAGACAGGGGTGTCAAAGTCATTTTTTGCCGCGGGCCACATTGTAGTTATGGTTTCCTCTCAAGGGTCGTTATGAATTTGGGGAACCCATTAGAATGTTTAAATCCCTTCAAATATTACATATAGAGCACACAGCAAATTAATGAATAACTCGTTTTCAAATCTGAAGTCAAGAATAATGACTTTTATTGTGGTTGACATCCAAAAATATGAAATTTTGGCTCAGATTTTAGCAATCATCATGGAATTTAACAAGTATCATTTGCTTTCGCGGGCCGAAAAAAATGATGTGGCGGGCCGGATTTGGCCCGCGGGCCTTGACTTTGACACCTGTGCAATAAGACAACTAATCGCAAAAAAAAAACATTGTTGCTATATATAAAGGATTTTTTTTTTAATTAAGGAAGTACTTACCACAAATGCTCCCTTGCTTAATTTATGGTAAATATCCCTTGTTGAAGATTTTGCTCCAGTTGTCGTTTGTCGTCAATGCAATGTTTGTGTTGCTTTGTCTGCTCAAAGCCACATGGACTCCTCTTTCTAAGCGCCTTTCAAAACTCAAAAAACTCACTTTTCAATCACGGTATAGTCACGGTAAACAAACATTTGTTTGGCAATTTGCATTCTCGGCACAGCAGCCAATCAGAAGCCTGTTTCATGCACATTTGGCAATTTGCATACTCGGCACGGCAACCAATCAGAAGCCTGTTTTGTGCTTCGGACTATACCGTGACTGAAAAGTGTACTTGAAAGTTTTGAAAGCTTAGAAAGAGGAGTCCACGTGGCTTGAAGCGGTTTGCTTGTAGCTTTTGCTTTATTGAATAAAACAAATGTTTGATTTGAAAATAATCATTTTTTGTTTTTTTTTCTTGAAGAAGTTGTCGGCCACCCTGGCCGAGACATTTTGAAAGTTGTACGCCCAACGTAAAAGTTGTACGCCCCGGGCCTCCGCGCAGACGTTCTTTCAAACACTGTGTATTGTATTGTATTGTATTGTATTGTATTGTATTGTATTGTATTGTATTGTATTGTATTGTATTGTATTGTGTTGTATTGTATCGTATTGTATTGCATTGTATTGTATTGTAAATACCGATAGATTCCTCAAAGGCAAACAAGACGGTCTTTCCCTCTGCTACGAGGGCCTGAATTCTGTTGCCGATCCACTTGAAGCCTGGAAGTGTTTCCTGTTGACGAGAAAATGTTTAAGTTCTTCACTTACATAGCACGGACTGAGTGATGGGAGAAGGAAGCTTCATGAGGCTTTTTTGACTCCCCTCGATGGGGCTCTTCATTTAGTGCAACGCAAATGTGTTACGATCCGATTGCGTCTTGAAAACAAGAGCGCCATCTAGAAGAGTAAAAAAACGATCACGAGTGCTTCATGAAGCTTCACTTGGCCATCGCGAAGCTTCACTTGTCCACCACTCAGATGAGTACCCTGCGAGGACTCACCTCAACATGAAATCCTTCTTGCCGGGCCAGCGAGTGGAGGATCCTGGAAGAGACGGCGGTGGTGAGCATGTAGACATCCCGTAAGTCGGCGCCGTCGCCAGCCGCGTTCTTCCACGACGACAACATCCACCACGCGAGCAAGGCTGCCAGCTCGTTTCCCGAGAACACCTTCCACTCGCCCCCGTCGCTCAGCTCCGCCACCGCCAGGCGGTCGGCGTCCGGATCGGTCGCCAGGACCACAGCGGCCTTCTCCCGCTCGGCCAGACGAAAAGACAGCTCCTGGAAAGGTGACGTCGGGAAGAAGAAGAAGTAGAAAAAGAAGATGAGGAAGAAGAAGAGGAAGAAGAGGAAGAAGAAGAGGGGGGAGGGGAAGGAGAAGAAAAATAAGAGGAAGAGGAAGAAGAAAAAACAGAGGAGGATGAAGAAGAGGAAGAGGAGGAAAAGGAAGAAGGAGAAGAAAGACAAGAAGAGGGAGAGGAAGAGAAAGAAGAGAGCAATGAGAAGAAGAGCAAGGAGAAGAGGAGGAATAAGAAGAGGGGGAAGAGGAGGAAGAAGGAGAAGAAAGAGAAGAGGAAGAAGAGAAAGATGAAGAAGAAGAAGAAGAAGAAGAAGAGGAAGAAGAAGAAGAAGAGAAAGAAGCGGAAGATAGGAGAGAGAAAAAGAATTAAAGAAGAAGAGGAAGAATAAGAAGAGGATAAAGAATAGGAAGAAGAGAGAGAAGAAAAGGAAGAAAAGGAAGAGAAAGAAGAAGAGGAAGAAGAAGAAGAAGTGAAAGAATAGAAAGAAGAAGAAAAAGAAGAAAATGAGAAAGAAGCGAAAGAAGAGAGAGAAGAAGAATTAAAGGAAGAAGAGAAGGAAGAATAAGAAGAGGATAAAGAAGAGGAAGAAGAGAGAGAAGAAGAAAAGGAGGAAGAATAAGAAGAGGAAGAAGAAGGAGAAGAAAAAAAAAGAAAAAGAAAAAAAAGGAGAAGAAGAAAAAGAAAAAGAAGAAAAAGAAAAAGAAAAAGAAAAAGAAAAAGAAAAAGAAGGAGAAGGAGACGGAGACGGAGAAGGAGAAGGAGAAGGAGAAGGAGAAGAAGAAGAAGAGAGAGAAGAAAAGGAAGAAAAGGAAGAGAAAGAAGAAGAGGAACAAGAAGAAGAAGTGAAAGAATAGAAAGAAGAAGAAAAAGAAGAAAAAGAGAAAGAAGCGGAAGAAGAGAGAGAAGAAGAATTAAAGGAAGAAGAGAAGGAAGAATAAGAAGAGGATAAAGAAGAGGAAGAAGAGAGAGAAGAAGAAAAGGAGGAAGAATAAGAAGAGGATGAAGAGAGAGAAGAGGAAGAAGAAGGAGAAGAAAAAAAAGAAAAAGAAAAAAAGGAGAAGAAGAAAAAGAAAAAGAAGAAAAAGAAGGAGAAGGAGACGGAGGAGAAGAAGAAGAAGAAGAAGAAGAAGAAGAAGAAGAAGAAGAAGAAGAAGAAGAAGAAGAAGAAGAAGAAGAAGAAGAAGAAGAAGAAGAAGAAGAAGAAGAAGAAGAAGAAGAAGAAGAAGATGGCGTCCTACCAGGACCGAGTGTCCCTCTTCAGGATTGGGAAGGTGGACGGTCGGGAATTGAGGGTCAGGGTCTTTCTGCTCTGGGACGGCAACGGGCGGCGAAACAAAGCCGAAGGTGGCGAAAGCGCGTCGGACAAAGTCGTGAGCAACGCCGTGGAAAGACGAGTGCACGAACTTCAGCTGGCATCTCGAATTGGCCTCCCTGCACACACGCACACCACACGTCAACACCGCCGCCATCAGCCGCAAATGTGGACGTTTTTCACAAAGATGCCAAATGAGTCGTTCCCATAGCAACCAGGATGCTGCAAGTGGGTCGTTGCCATGGCCACAACAGCAAAGCTACACCCTCCGGTGCCGCGGTCGATCTGCCGTATCCGTGGCAACCATTCCAGAGCTAGCGTTTTCACGATGACCCAGCTGTAAATATGCTGTTGCCACGGCAACGACTGCAAATGGGATTACCGAGGCCAGGGCTGTATATGAGATTGCCACCGCAATGTGCTGTTACCATGGCAACCCTGCCAGTCTCCCCTTAACTCATTTTACGCCAAGTGTTCTGTCTTATTGCTGTTTTTAATGTCTTTCTTGACGTTAACTCTTCCGTTACAGCTGCAGATGTTGTGAATGCTCTCCACGTTGCCACGGTAACAACAGGAAAACGGGTTATTTCTTTTGTTCCTATAACAACAACAACATGAAAAAAATTTGTTTGTCCATTACATCCTTCTCACCTGTGCCAGCAGAGGCGGGCGACGGACCGCATGAAGGCGGCGTCGACGCGCCCCAGGGGGTCGCTCCTCAGCGGGCTGCGCTGTGCCAGCCCGACGTCCCAACAGGCGTCGCTCCAGGGCTCCCGATGCTCCTTCGCGTTAGCAATAATGGCGCCGTCATGCGGCGCCGTCACCTGAGCGCCGTTGCGCCAGTACACCTTGTAGCCGTTATCTTCTTTGGGATTGTGAGACGCCGTGATCATCACGCCCGCCGCCGCGCCCAGTTCCTGGACGGCGAAGGGCTACAAGACACGCGACGGAATCAACGCGGGCACTGGCGAAAATCTCGTTAGGAGAAGTTACGTCTGCTCACCACGTACGGCGTCGGCACGTAGCCGGAGAAGAGATGCACGCGGACGTCCCTGCTCAGCATCACGGCCGCCGTTAGCGACGCCAGCCTGCGAAGATCACACCGCTACATTACAATGACAACGCACATTGCGCGGAATGCAACGCGGCGTGTCCCCGGCAGCAAAACAAAACATGTTGTTTCCATGGTGACCGCCTGTTCAGCATCCGCAGCCATTTCCACGGCAACACGTGCACCCGTAACTTCATTCCCATGGTAACATATAATGCCAAATGTGATTTCAATAGCAACGCGCAACAGGACAACCGACGGCGCGAGCAAATTGTCGTTTCCATGGCAACAACTGTCGAGCCGCCGTTTTGATAGCAACATCTAAAAATAAAAAGCTAACGGCACAGTGTCAAAGATGCTGTTTCTATGGCAGCAACATGGAAACAAGACGTTTCCATGGAAACAACTATCAAGCAGCTCTTTAAAAGTCAATATCACGTTTACCCATGTTGATAGCAACATCTATTAAAAAAAAGCTAACGGCACAGTGACCAATATGCTGTTTCTACGGGAACAACATGTAAACAGGATGTTTCCATAACAACAGACGATGTAACTTTACTGACCTTTGACTGCTGCAGCCGCTCTCGGGCTGCCCCCTGGTGTCAAAGCCCACCACGACCCCCCTGTGGGCCACGTCTGGAATACTCTTGAGCAGGTAGGCGCACAACCCCTGCGACACAAACACAAACATGACAACAAAAACAAAAAATAGATATCCACATCAAGACAACACTGACCTGTGTGGACTGGATGACGGTGAGGTCGTTGATGCGGTTAAAGCCCGCACCCATCGGCGCTCTCAGACCGGCGGTGCCAAACGTCAACGTGGAGCAGAACCGGCGCTGCAGCTCGGACAAGCTCGCCGACCCGAGCAAGGCCAGCGTCTGCGCACGAGTCCACTCGTTCTGAAAAACAACGCAAAAAAAAAAGTAAGCTATGGGTTGTTTTTGAAGTGTTTTAGATAATATTATTTTTTGAGCTTGAAGTACGCAGCGCGTACTGTAACACTTTTTGTATCCTCCACATGAGTATTTATTTTAAACTAAAACTAATACTAATACTTGGATAATTTAAAGGACAACCGACACCATTTTTTTTGTTTCCTAACTGTCATCAGAAAAACGTTTTACAGCATCTAAAATACCCAAAACACGCAGGCTGATATTTTTGGTCAAATGCAAAACACCAATAAAAATGAGTTAAAGTGTCCTAAAACTACTTATAAATGACCTCGGAGATGGCGAGTTTCAGAAAGTCCCGCCCCCTTGTCTGTGACGTCACGCGAGGATGTCTTTCCTTGCTGTAGAATCAAAACAATGGCTTCAGATTTGGAGAAGATGCTTTCTTGTTACTCATCCAGTTATGAATATGATTGAAATAGTTCTGAAGAGGAAAGCATAAATGTTTGCAATCGATTAAAGGAGTCCTCCCATATCAATTCGAGCTGTCAAGGACAGCATGTAGTGTCCCAGAAAATGCACAAGATGGTGCACAAGCTCCGTTGAAAATAGACCGATTTGTCTGCTGGGAATTTGTGTCAACTAGTATCAAATAGTAGTCTTGGTGCAACACACAACGATTCACCGTCGCGTTATTTATGTGTTTTCCTTCTAATTTCGCCATCAACACGGATCAACACGAAGTTTTCAGACCAAACAAAGTACCCAAAATGCATTGTGTGTCGCTTTCTCAGTCAGGGGTGTTCCTTCAGTGACGTCACGTCAGGAATCATCACCAACTTGAAAACAAGACTTGCTGAATATTCAGTGCAAGTCTTAAAACGTAAAATATAGCTATATGTGGTGGAATCTTTGTAAAATACGCTCAGTAGAAGGCATTTGAAGTGATTTTACAAATTATGGAAACAACTTGTCCAGAGGCGTCGGTTGTCCTTTAAATCAAAGGTGTCAAAGTTATTGCCACGGGCCACATTGAAGTTACGGTTTCTTCTCGGGGGCCTTTATGAATTTGGGGAAGCCATTAGAATGTTTCATCCCCTCCACATATTACATCGGGAGCGCACAAGTAATTAATGAATAACTAGTTTTAAAATTTGAATTAAAAAATTTAAAAATCACAAGTTTGATTCACTTTCATGGGCCGAATAAAATGAGGTGGTGGGCCAGAAATGGCCCTCGGGCCTTGACTTTGACACCAGTGTTTTAAATCCTCCACACATTTTTTTAAAACTAAAACTAATACTGAAACTAATGGAATGTTCTGGATGATTTAAATTATGTCTTTTTGTGATTTGCATTCGCATTTTTTAAACATGAATGAATTTTTAAATAAATTGCCCGTTTAAAAAAAATGGCATGACCTATAATTCTCTTGACCATCCATTAATTGTGAGCGTGTGTGTGTGTGTGTGTGTGTGTGTGTGTGTGTGTGTGTGTGTGTGTGTGTGTGTGTGTGTGTGTGTGTGTGCGTACGTGTGCGTGCACGCGCCCCGTGTCAAATGACGCGTAAGTAAAATGAGCAATTGACATTTGCACCAAAGGTTATCAGAGTTTATGACCTTTTCTAAAGAAGCTAGGAGGCGCAGGACTTTCATTTTCCGGCCACTTTCCAGAAGATTTAGTAGCTCTTGCAAACATTCGTTTTGTTGTTGGCACAAATTTAAGCCACGTCAATAAAATAAAACGTTTTTTGTCATCTCGTTTGGGAAAGAGGTCCGAGATTCTCGTTGTATTTTTTTGGGGGGGGGGGGGGGATGAGGCTTTGGTTTTGAAGGACTGATCACGTGACAGTTCGCCTCTCACCCTGTTTTTGTCTACAATCAGGCACACGTGACTCGCGAAGCTTGTTGGTGAGGTCAATGAAAGTGCGTGGCGGCAACCGCTGTGATTGACGGGCGGGGCGGGTGACGTTTGACTTGAAAGCTCACCTTGTCCCAGAGCATCCAGCGCCGCAGCGCCTCGTCCACCTTCTCATCGCCGCTGCTCGGCGTCCTCCGCTCGGCCTCCGCGGCTCCGTCGTCCCGCTCAGCGTCGCCCATGCCGACCCGAGACTGGCGAGCTAAATACCATAGTGACCACGTTACGATGGTATTGCTAAAGCTAATTGCTTAGTCGGACGCTAAATTGATCGGCTGCGTCAACGAAAATAAAATAAATGAAAAAAAAACCAAAACCAACCCCAACCCAAAAAGTTGGCCAGTCAAGTGTTTGCAAGTCAGCACCGTTTCCGGTTATCTTTCAAAATAAAATATTAGCCCTTAAACTTGTGAACGGCAAATACCGTTGACATCAACCGACATCACTTTTTTGTGTTTCCTAACTACACCAGAAAAACGTTTTATAGCATCTAAAATACCCAAAACACGCAGTATGATATTTTTAGTCAAATGCAAAACACCAATAAAAATGACTAAAAGTGTCCAAAATCTGCAACAACAAAAAAAAGAACCCGGAAGTGGCCAGTTTCAGAAGGTCCCGCCCCCTTGTTTGTGGCGTCACCCGAAGACGTCTTGCCTTCCTGGAGAAACAAGTCAGTTAGGAAACACAAAAATGGTGTTGGTTGTCCTTTAAGATAGTGTATAAAAGCAATACAAGAATAATGTGCACAAAAATGGCATGTCATATTTTATGCATGAATTATTAGAATTTTTATGGAGAGCTCATGTCCTCCAGTTTTGGAATGACCCATATAGAATGTATCAAATTAGCAAGCAGGATATAAAATTATGGGGGGGGCGCAACAAGTGTTGAAGAAATGGAAAATATTCATTTTGCAAACGTTGTTGTGCAATGCCCATTTGAAATGAACACTCGATCCTTCAAAATAAATCCTTTATTTAGCTTCATTCGCCGACGCACTTTTGTTGCTGATCAAATTGCACGTTGACAACAAAATAAGACAATCGCGTTAGACAGAAAACACGGCACGACACTTCGGTTACAGTCATTTTTTTTCTCCCTCGATAGTAAAGATGATCCAAATATTGACATGTTGGAAATTCCGATAGTTAACGTGATCACACAGAGAAGAGCTGATTCGTTCAGAAGCTGCCAATCAATGAGATGAGGAATAATTTGATATTTGAGGTTTTGTGATTATACATTTGCATATTAATCACGGTGCATTGATTATGCTTGCCGTGAAGAATGGCGATGCTCTGAGTAAATATATGCACATATCAATAATCAATAATCGTCAAAGGTAATAAGACAAAACAAGTGTGAGGTTGGACATGGATGGGAGCCGTGTACAGAGGCCTTCAGCTCACTTGGCAATTTGGTGATGATTGCGCACATGTACGTCATTTGCATTTCAGACACGTACAGTCAAATCTCAGTTTTTGACCATAATCGGTTCCAGAAACCTGTAATCAATGGAACCAATGTCTGCTTTTTATTTTTATTCTTATCGCGATTGAACAATACAAACACGTCGACTCACAATAGAACGCTACACAAGGATAATGCGTTGGTCACACTGAGTGGCGACACAAGGAAGTGACGTTTCAGGAAGCGGAGGGCACTCCAGTGGTGCATTCAGGTGCGCTCAGTTTGCTCGAGAATCCATTTTTGGTTGCAAACCGAGGCATAAAAAAACGAAATTTTAGGTTTAAAACTGAATTAGTCGAGAACTGAGACGTTCGAAAACCAAGGTTTGACTTATTAGATTCCCAATGAAAAGTAAATGAGACGACGGGCGCTAACATAAGCTAACACTTTTCCTCATTCGTTAGAGATTTGGTACCAAAATTCTGCGTCTGTGTCCCTCATCAAGTCTTTATAACAGGGGTCTCAAACTCAATTTACCCGGGGGCCGCAGGAGGCAGAGTCTGGGTGGGCCGCATCGGTTTTTCCACAACAAAATCACAGATAAAACATTCCAATGTTCTCAAAATCTTTAGTTTTAACACCCAAAAAATGAATTAAACGAATAAATGGAAAAATGAATAAAAAAAATAAATGAACCAGTAATAAATAAAATAATTTAATGATCATAAGGCAGTTACAGACGACTGAAAAAAAACACAGGAAAACTAATTATTTTAATAAAGTTTCAAATGTCTGTATTCACAGTTCTTTAACCTTTAACTTTCTTAACATAAAGAAAATATTGAACATTAACTGTCCTAAACATTGCTTATCTTGCCTACTTGTTCAGCTCCACACACAAGTTTCATTCATATCAATCATGCGGGCCGCACTAACATGAATTTTTCATATCAAGGCGGGCCGCAAAATATTCTTTCGGGGGCCGTATTTGGCCCGCGGGCCGCGAGTTTGAGACCCCTGCTTTATAATGAATGTCTCATTGATAAATCTGACAGTAAATAAGGTATTTTGTCTGTCTACGTGTGTTGCTCCACCATGTTTTTTATATCCAGTCCTGAAATTCTTCTAACACGGACACCATCAATGCTATTTGTTAGTGTGTCCATGCTGTTGCTAAACTTGGTGCGGCATGTAATGGATGAAAGGAATAGGTCTCAAGTTGCCAAGCGAGTGGAGTTTGCTGCCACTATACAGTCTGCGCAATCAAGTTAAAGCATTTTTTTAAATTTTGGGGCAAAAAAAAACATATACAGTGAGACATCAACTTACAAACACCTTATCTTACAAACTTTTCGTCTTACAAACGTCAAATTTCTGAAAATTAAACCTTATAATAAGCACTATTTTCATAATACACACCCACCACGGCTGGCGGAGTGATCTTCGGCGGAAGAACACGACCGAACAGCACCAGAGGTTAAGTTACCAACAGTCCTTATGGAAGGTGACTCTCCTTCCATAAGCCATCAACGACCATCAAAGAGGTAAAAAAATTTACAGCAGTTTATTTCTTTAATTACAATCCTCATGTAATGTGCCTCTCTTTCCAAACAGCAATTCCCTTAGACCTTCGACCTCCAACGCCATTCCATCAAGCCATCAATGACCATCACAAATGTAAATAAAGTGACTTTATGATACAATGCAGTGTATTTCTTTCATTACAATGGAATAGCACATTTATTATACATAGAATAAGGTATGTTGTGTGTAGTTTTAAGGCTTATTTAGTTGAAAAGTATATTTTATGGAAACCCGGGAACGGATTATTCCCATTTTAATGGTTTCCTATGGGATTATTTTTTTTTAGATACACACTTTTCGCCTTCCACACTCTGTCTGGGAACCAATTAAGTTCGTAAGTTGAGGTCTCACTGTATATATATACACAGTATATATTTATATTGGCGATCAAATGTTCGCGTGTTTTCACCGTTGCTGTATGAATGGGTGATACATTGAATAGCACTGCAATATAATTGAACGTGAATCCAAGACACAAAAGAAGACATTGCGAGCATGTCACGTAGAAGCGTAGATCACTCTTCCATATTTAACATTTTCATTATCACGGCTTTTGTTTTTGGCACTGTGCATAATAAAATGAAAAAGAAAAAGCAGCGGTTCCCAACAGCACATCCAAAGGAGCTTTTGTGTACATATATGTATGACCAAAAACACATGCTGGCAGATTATACAATACATTTGTCAAGCTATGCCCGCCTTACTATTTGGCTAAAATAAATCCTCCGTTGCAGTCGCAATTTATTGAATAAAATAGATTCTCTGTTCATTCCAGGGAGACTTCAGCAAGGCCTCCCCATTAATACCTGAAGACAAAATACAGCATGATTGTACACGCGCAATATCTAAATGGCCAACCCCCTCCTATAGCCTCCACCACCGTAAAAGAGTGTGTGGGAAACCCCGGTACCTGTAATAATTGGGCTTGAAGGGTCCGTTCTTATTGAGGCCCATGTACTTGGCCTGCTCGTCGGAGAGCTCCGTGAGGTGAGCGTCAAAGTTGGGAAGATGCAAACTGGCCACGTATTCGTCTGCAGGAGGGGGGGGGGGGGGGGGGGGGGGGCGTCATCGCAGTGTCCCAGGAATTCAATCCAATTTCAAAAATACGATTTCTCCATAGAGCTAACTTCTCCTAATCCAATCAAGTTGGGACATTATGTTTTTTTTGTTTTGTCAAGAGAGGAGAAAACATGTTCGTGTTTACCCATTTTCTTCGGCAGAAGGTAAACGTCCTGCTTGTAACGTCCCTCCGGGGCGTTGAACAACTCAATTAAGGCCAGAGCCTGCGGCCAAGAAAAACATGATAGACAGTGAACAAGAGCTGCCAGTCACAAACATCGCCGCAAACACCCCCCGCCCCCCATGACCAGGTGTGCATGTGTTGCCATTCACAGATTTCTTTAATTTTATTTTTCAACTTGATGATCGTCTGCAACACCATTTACGTCTCGTGTTAGACTTTAGCATTGGCGCCATCTGGCGGTGAGTTTGTTACTAACACATTTATTAATGTACAGTAAAGTCTCGTTATAACGATATTCAAGGGAGTCCGAAAAAATATCGATATAACCGGGACTATCGATATATCCGACCCTGTTTGCATGTAATTTTCTCCGTGCGTGCATAGAAATAGTATCGATATAACCGGGACTATCGATATATCCGATATCGATATAACGAGACTTTACTGTATTTATGTACTGTATTTGTTTTTTTTGTGTGTTTATTATCCATCTATCTATCTATCTATCTATCTATCTATCTATCTATCTATCTATCTATCCACCCATCCACCCATATTTAGCCACACATTTATTTATATATATTATCTATTTGTTGTTTATATAGTTTTTGTTGATTTTTTTTAAACTAGTTCTATATCTTTTTTTAATTACCAAGCACAACCGTTTACATGTATTTTTTTTTGACAAATTCAACACATTAAAAAAACAGGGAAAAAAGTAAATACAATTAAGTCAATTTTTATAAACTGTGCAGAAAATGAACCCCTGAAACGGATTCAGCAAAGGTATGTTTGAGTCGGGCCACATCACATCACATATTTGAACAACATCTCTTGGCATCTGTGGGTCATTACGCGGCAGAGCTTTTTGTGTCCACTGGGCTCACAAAATACAGAGGTCACAATATATTCATTTTTATGGAGCTACAAAACTTGTGCACGTGAAGGTGGCACAATCTTTGTAGTTTCTTTAATGGTCTTTATGGAAGACTTAACATATGGCCTGGTAGAAAAGTACTGGTGTGAATAAATATACAGTATAAAGGGTATGTATGTGGGTGGAACAATAAAATTAAAAAAAGGAAAAGACACCACAAAAAGGCTGCTGTTTTAGTTTCACACATGGTTCATAAAGCAAAAGGGAGTGTCAAACATGATGACTTTTCCGTAACTCGGCGGTTGTGAAAATAGAATTGATCTATCAGCACAAGCAAAATATAAATTTGTCAGCTTCATATCCTTCCGATGAACGACTTCAATTTCGAGCAAATGTAGCGCATATTGAAATGACGTCATTGGCTGAAATGATGATCAGACGATCAGATCTCTAAACGTCCAGGAATTAAATCAATCATATCAATTGGTGTTTTCAGTGAATATTTTACTGATTTAGTGGCCGGAAATGTCAATCAAAGAGCTGACCTGAGTGGTTGCGGTGATGGACAACACGAAGGTGGGCACTGTGGAGCAGCTCAGGTTCAACAGGCGACCCTGAGAGAGAAGACAAACAAATTAAGATGGACGGCGACTACAGCGGCGACATTCCAAAGCGCCAACGATCCGTCACCTCGGCCAGAAGTACGACCCTCTTGCCGTCGGGCCAGATGATGTGGTCCACCTGCGAGCGGACCCTCTCCCACGTTAGCTCCTGGCTGCGTAGGCTGGCCTGCGGGATCAGACAAAACCGGAGAGTTGGCGACGTGGGGGTGTGTCAGGGTCGTCAACGAGAGGATGAGATACCACATCAATCTCCGTATTGGAGTGGCCCATGTTGCACACCACGCAGCCGTTCTTCATGCGATCCAGTTGCTCTCTGGTGACGACGTTCTTGTTGCCTTGAGGAGCAAAAGGAGTCCAGAAACTCACAACGGAAACAAGATAGCTTCGCAAAGTCAACTATTCAGTCAATGTATTTTCACCGTGTGTGTGTGTGTGTGTGCGTGCGTGGTTAATGAGAGGAAAACGTTCATACCACAAAAAGTAAAACCATATTTTAACCAAATTCACTACAGGGGTGAGGACTTTGAATGACCCCATTCAGAAACCTCACTCCCGCTGTTATTTCAGTTTCAAGTCCACTTTTTATTGCTTTGTTTTTAAAGAAGTTGAAGTGGGAAATGGCATTTAGTGTTCAAATGTAACACTTGTTATTCTCTAAACTTATCGACAACGGTGGTCCTCACCCCTTATCTGGAGTTATCCAGACCTCACAAAACCAATGAAACAGGAATGTGTGTGTGCACGCATTTGTGTGTGTGTGTGTGTGTATGTGTGTGTGTGTGTGTGTGTGTGTGTGTGTGTGTGTGTGTGTGTGTGTGTGTGTGTGTGTGTGTGTGTGTGTGTGTGTGCGCGCACATCTCTGCCGTCTTACCAGTGCAAGTGATGACCACGTCCATCTGCCGGATGACCTCGCCCAGTTTGACCACTCGGTAGCCATCCATGCTGATTGGGTGTGATTACATAAATATTGTCAACAACTTGTAAAAAAAAAACATGAGCATCAAACAGACAAATAGGTCTACAAAAGCAGAGTCAACGTTCTCAACTCAAGTACATTTCTGGAGCAGTGAAACACAACCACCACGGTCCACAAAGTGCTGGACATAGTGCAAAAAAAAAAAAAAAAAAAAACATACAAAAAAATGTCATCGATGAGAAAGTTTCTTCAGCCGTCATCTGTACTTTTTGAAGGTGTCGGACGTTTCGCCTCCTATCCAAGAGGCTTCGTCAGCGAACTAAAGTCTGACTGGTCGTATCGGCCCTATTTATATATCCCTAATGTCCAGACATGACGGCGCCGGACATAGCTATGATAGGTCCTTACTCTCAGGTTGGGGGAAGAAGAGGACCACTCCCTGTGGCTCCACTGATTGTTCCTACATTCCTGACTAATGACTGGCCTATTTGCCCCACTCCCACCGGTATCACCTCATCAGCATTACGAATGTTGCCTAACCTGTGTTGCTTAAGCAGGCTATTGTATGAACGATCCAAATTGAACCTCACCCCACCAGACCGGTTTAATGAAGGATTTAGTTGTTTTATGAGAATCGCTTCTTTTACTCCCCTTTCAAACCATCTATGTTCTTTCGCTAAGATTTTAACCTCATTGTCATCAAATGAGTGGTTGCTAGCTTTTAGGTGCAAATGTACTGCCGATTGAGGCCCACTTATATTATCCCTGCGATGTTGATAAAGTCTTTTTTTGAGAATTTGTTGAGTCTCCCCAATGTACTGCCCTTTACAATTTTCATTCTTACAATGTATTGAATAGACTACATTACTTTGTTTTTCATTTGGTAGCCTATCCTTTGGATGCATTAATTTTTGCCTTAACGTGTTTATCGGTTTGAAATAAGTAGGAATTTTGTGTTGCCAAAGGACTCTTTGTAATTTTTCAGAAACTCCTGCAATGTAAGGTACTGCTACTCCTCTCCTTTTTGTATCTTGAGAATTTTTGGTTTAATTCCCTATTCTTTCTTTCTGACATTTGTTGAATGACCACTGATGGTACCCACAGTTAGTGAGTGCTCTCCTGATATGTTTTGACTCCTTTTCTCTGCCTTCAATGCTAGTTGGTATTAGTTTAGCCCAATGCTAAAAAAATGTCGACAACTAATTAAAAACAAAGATGGTGGAAAACACAGGGAGAGTCAAACTAAAAAACAAGCCTCAAGTTTATCCAAAACCGCCAAAAATTAGTTCTAAGACGAGTTTGAAAAACGGGCAGCGAGGTTCTCGCCGAACATTCAATCCGATGAGAGTAAGCGGCAACAAAATGCCATTTTAAAATTTAAAAATAAATCAGAGGATCTTCAAAAAAAAACTCTTTTGGAACGCCAGTGAAGGAAGTGCTGTGCTCCCTCTTATGAGTACCAGTAAAAAAAGCGAGCAGCAGCATTATGATGCAACTGGAGACGCCTCATGGAGGACCGGGTGACTTCAAAGTCAAGTTTATGATGGTAATCCAGCGGAGATGTGACATTGGCTAACTTTTCCAACCCCCCCCCCCCCCCCAAAAAGAAACTACCAACATGAAAAAAAAAAACAAGGAAAGACTTACCACGCCTGCAGGGCGCAGATGGGGTCAATCTCGGTGATGCAGACGATGGCTCCGAGCGCCTTGAGAGCCGTGCAGCAGCCTTTGCCCACCTACACACCACATACGGGGGTCCATCTCAGTCGAGAATGCTTCCATCGCTATTTCGTGAGCATCTTGATGGGGGGGGGGTGCTCGTGGTGGTGGGGGAATCGATTGCCAACCAATCGCAGTCTGTCGCTTCTTGATTTTTGTCATCATGGTGGGGTGTTTACTCTTCGCTCTCCTCAAGTACCGTATTGGCCCAAATATAAGCCAGCCGTGATGATAAGATGACCCCCCTTTTTTATTAGATTCAAGTTTGAAATAAAAAAGACTTTTTGAACACCGAATTAAGTTTGTATCCAGGAAATAATGATAGTACATCTGAAAAAATGATGATAACAATATATTTGCGAGAAAAGGCATTATTATTATTTTGACAGATTTAAATCGTAATGTCTAAATATTTAAATATGTAAACTAAATAGCGATCTCATCCGTTTTCTGTTATTTTTTCGGATATTTTCCTTTTTTTGGATTGGATTTGCTTTTATTAGTCTCCCAGTGGAGAAATTCACATTTCACAGCAGCAAAGTGATGAAAGTTTTTTTCTTACCGCATTTTTTTTAGCTTTCTGGTTCGTGCTAGCACTATTTTATATGCATTTATGTATTTTTTGGGACAGGAGTTCGCCTTGGCCTGCCCTGGAGAGTCAAATTAAGTACTCTGCTTCAATGAGATCTGGCGCCATCTAGCGTCTTGGAGGGGTACAACGCTCCAAATATAAAGCAACCTCTACTTTTTCAGTTTTACAGTCAAATCTGGGTCTTGGAACGTCTCGGTTCTCAACCAATTCGGTTTTCGACCAAATTAATTTTTTTATGCCTGAGTTTACAACACAAAATGGGTTCTCGACCAAACTGAGCACATCTGAATGCACCACTCGACTCCCCTCTGCTTTCTTAGACGTCACTTCTTCGTGTTGCGTATCATTGTGACGGACGCATTATCCCCGTGTAGTCTTTGTATTGTTCAATCACGATAAAAAAAATGATTATGCTGTTGTGAAATGTAAATTTCTCCACTGTGAGACAAATAAAGGCTAATCTAATCTAATCTAATAATGGAAAATGATTCGGTTTCAACTAGGTGGACTGGATTATGGTCAAAAAAAACCAGGTTTGACTGTATTTCAATCGCAAAAAAAAAAAAAAAATCATCGTTTTATATTTGGATCAATACGGTATTTTTTGTTTTATCACTTGAAAGCTTAAATCATGACATCGAACAAACACACTTTGGATCAAGTTGTCATCTATGAAGATACATCCGCACAAGAGAGGTTACGGGAAGAATATCTATCAAATTCCGAATGATAAATCACCTCTCCGTAGCCGCACACCACCACTTGTTTGCCACCAAACATGATGTCCGTGGTCCTCTTCAAGCTGCCACATCCGCCCAAAAAAAGTGTATTTCAGTATCTTTGTTCAAAGGACAGGATATTGCACTCAACGCTCACCCGTCCAGGATGGATTCTCGGCAGCAGTAGAGGTTATCGAACTTCTGTTTGGTGACCGAGTCGTTGACGTTCATCGCCGGGACGCAAAGCTTGCCAGCTTTCGACAGCTGGTACAATCTGGCAATGTGGCGCATGCAGTTAAAAGTCGACCGGTGTTGGCATTCAAATTTGGTAACCGTGGCAACTACATCTTCCTACTGTTGCAAAGTCACAACCTTTTTCATAGTCAACTATGCAATTTTACCCCGCACCCCTGATCTTCCCCACCTTGTTTGGAAAATAGCCCTTCAATATAAATGTAAGGCATGTTATCTTTTTTAAAAGCAAGTTTCAAATGCGTTTGTCCGCTAGCCAAAGGCTGCGCTGCATTTTCTATTTATTTTGTCATGATGCTTTTCCATTTGTCAGTTTGTCAACCGCTCTCGATACTGAACGGGTCTCACCGATGAACTCCGGTGACGCTCTCCTCAACGATACCTTGCACTTTCTTGAACACGTTTGGGTACTTCTTGTAAACCCAGTGTGTCAAGTCTCCCCCGTCGTCTAAAATCTAGAAGGAAAAAAAAAAAAGAGTCGGACGGATGAGAGGGGAAGGTGTCCTTTGTCGCGCTAAAGCCGCAAACCCCCGTTGTACCATATTGGCCTGCCAGCCCTCCGTGTTGACACAGCGGTCGATGCACCACCAGAAGTCATCTTCGGTCTCGCCCTTCCAGGCAAACACGGGAACCCCTGCGGAAGACGCGGGGGATTAAGACACTTTGGGAAGTCCACCAAAAATGCGGTGTGAATGTGAATGTCTGCTCTCTCCCCGATTCATTCCAAAAACCTGTTCGCTTCATTGAGACCTCTCGACTATCCGTGAGTGGTATTGTTTTGTCTTGAAGTGACACACCAGTCCATTGTTTACCCCGAGACTGGTTAGCGACCAATTGCTAGTTAGTACATATATGCACATATGTATATGTATATGTATATGTATATGTATATGTATATGTACATTAGCTAGCAAACCATCGATTTTTTCTTAGTGACCCCACCAATTATTTTTGTTCTTTAGAGTTAAACTAAACGAATCCTGTTAAAAAACACATTCATTAAAAAAACCTTTTATAGGTTAAAGTAAACATATAACAAAAATATGTGCACACGTTAAAATAAAATCAGCATAAAAACATGTGCAGGTTAAAGATATATTAAATTAAATATAAACTATCAAATGTGCGAGTTAAAATAAAGCAGAAAAACATTCACAAAACTAACATAGAAAGCAAGGTGGAGGTGGTTAAACTAAAAGAACCAAAAAAAAAAATTCAACTGTGCTGTTTTTGCATAAAATAAAATAACATAAAATATTACATTAAAATAACTATACCCCCTCCCCCCATAAAAAAGGCAGGTAAGAATAAAATTACCAAGACATTTTGTGCTGTTCAAAAATATAAACTACCCCAAAAGATGAAAATGAAATACATACATACATACATACCTACCTACCGACCGACCGACAGACAGACAGACAGACATAATAAAACACATAAATAAATAAAATATCAATATAAAATACAAGCTACACGGTTTGGAATATAAAACTTGTGCAATATACAAAATGTGCACAGGTTAAAAAAAAGTCACACAGGTGAAATTAAATGAGCATACCAAGACGACATGTTCAGGCTAACATTCCCAAAAAGTTGCACACAGACAATAAAAAATCTCCGCACAGATGAAAATAAAACTACGAGTACTACAAAAAAAGTTGCTGATGTTCCATCGGAAATGAAATAGAAAGTACGTACCATTTGCTTTGCGGCGACTCACCTGTCTCGGCCAGAGCGGCGGCCACCTCGTTCTGGGTGGAGTAGATGTTGCAGGCTGTCCAGCGACATTGAGCCCCCAGAGCCACCAGAGTCTCGATCAGCACCTGACAGGCAATCGCAATGGACACGTTGACAAGCATGCTGGAACGGAAGCAAAAAAAAAAGGAGCGGGCAACCTACTGCTGTTTGAGCGGTGATATGGGTACATCCCACCACCTTAGCCCCCGCCAGAGGCTTCTCCCCCTGAGCTCGCTTCCTCAGGGAAATGAGGGCCGACATATCTGGCGAAAGCAAACACACGGATGGGACGCTCGTTAATGGTACAAATTGCCACAAGATGCAATTGTCCTGGTTTCTGTGTGAGCCACTGGGACATCCTTGTGAGTAAATGAAGCGTACATTTGCTGGGAACTACAGTAAGCGATCACCTCTGTGTTTCTAGCTGGGGTGCGTTCCGTTTGCCAACTGTTGAGTAATGATCCAAATATGAATCACCTGGAGTTGGTGGCCACGTCTTAGAATTTAAAAAAATATTATTTCTTTTATATCACCATATATGTAATTAACTAATAATACGTGGTTATTTAATTAATAATTAATTAATATAGTATATTTAACATGGACAGGTTTTTTTATGCTGATTTTATTTTAACCTGTGCACATATTTCTTCCAAAGGCTCCACTGGCTCCCAGTCAAATATAGAATCAACTTTAAAATTATTCTTTATTCATTTAAAGGACAACCGACGTCACTTTGTTTTTTAACTGACACCAGAAAAAACGTTTTATAGCATCTAAAATACCCAAAACACGCAGTATGATAGTTTTTATTCAAATGCAAAACACCAATAAAAATGACTTAAAGTGTCCAAAATCTGCAAAAAAATGAGCTGCGAATTGGGCATTTTCAGAAAGTCCCGTCCCCATTTTGTGATGTCACGCCAAGACATCTTGCATTGCTTGTGAATCAAAACAATGGCTTCAGATTCGGAGAAGATGCTTTCTTGTTACACATCCAGTTATGAATATGATTCAAATAGCTTTGACAAGCAAAGCATACATGTTTGCAATCGATTAAAGAATGTATTTGGGCCATTTTGGGGAATCTCTCACTAAAAAAAGAGGCACAAAATGGCGACATCCTGTGGCCACCTCCGTTTCCACAGGCTGATAAATTCTTAAATGGCGCTTGGACGCCCTCTGGCGGCTTTTGGGTGCAACACGAGGTCCTCAGACCAAACAACTACATCAAAATACATTGACGTGATGGAAGGACAATGCGACAATGCGTCCTTTTCACGGTCAGCAGGCGGTCTTTTTCTGACGTCACGTGAGGACTCGTCACCAACTCAAAAACAAGACTTCCTGAATGTTCAGCGCAAGTCTTAAAACGTAAAATATAGCTATATGCGGTGGAATCTTATTAAAATACGCTCAGTAGAAGTCATTTGAAGTGATTTTACAAATGATGGACACAACTTGTCCGGGGACGTCGGTTGTCCTTTAAAGCTATCCATAACCTTGCCCAACCCATACCTATCTAACCTTCTTCAAATTTCTATTCCCTCCCGTTCCCTCAGATCCTCTTCCTCCCTCCACCTCTGTGTGCCCCCGCTGCCCGTCGCCACCACCAATATATCTGTCTATTTTCTTTTTCCACTTGTATCTGTAATTTACACTCACACGCACCTTAAAAATAAAAAGTATCACTTCCAAAAGTACCTTGTTCGGCAATCTCGATTTCACGGCGGCCAAACTCGGCTTGTTTGATGTTCTTCACGCAAAAGTCGTTGCTGCCCTGTGTGTTGACCTGAGCTTTGTCTCTCGGGGACGTTTCGTCATCGGAGCTGTCGGTGTACGATGCAGCTGGTGGAAGAAAGAAGGAAGTTAGGTAGGTAGGTAGGTAGGTAGGTAGGATGGAAGGAAGGAAGGAAGGAAGGAAGGAAGGAAGGAAGGAAGGAAGGAAGGAAGGAAGGAAGGAAGGAAGGAAGGAAGGAAGGAAGAGTGGAAGGAAGGATGAGTGGAGGGACGGATGGGTGGAAGGAAAGATGGGTGGAAGGAAGAAAGAATGGGCCAAAGGGAAGGAAGGAAGGAAGGAAGGAAGGAAGATGGAAAAGGAGGGGAGGAAGTATGCAAGGAAGGAAGGAAGGAATGCAGTAAGGAAGGTGTGAAGGAAGGAAGGAAGGAAGTAAGGAAGGAAGGAAGGAAGGAAGTAAGGAAGGAAGGAAGGAAGGAAGTAAGGAAGGAAGGAAGGAAGGAAGGAAGGAAGGAAGGAAGGAAGGAAGGAATGAAGGAATGCAGTAAGGAAGGAAGGAAGGAAGGAAGGAAGGAAGGAAGGAAGGAAGGAAGGAAGAATGGGTAGAAGGAATGATGGGTGGAAGGAAGAAAGATGGGAAAGGAGGGAAGGAAGGAAGCAATGAAGCAAGGAAAGAATGAAGAAAGGAATGAAGGAAAGAATGAATGAAGTAAGGAAGTCAGGAAGGAAGGAAGGAAGGAACGAAGGAAGGAAGGAAGGAACAAAGGAACGAAAGACAGAGGGAAGTGAGTACAAAAGGAAGCAAGATGAAAAGGAGGGCATGAAAGAAGCTAGAATGGAAGAAGGAGGAAAATTATTAATAAATGCATCAAAAAGAGGTCATCCTATTAATGTAGCGCATGAACACACGTAAATAACACAGATTGACCCTGCTAAGCATTCACGGCGCTTTACTTTTTGTTACGTTGCAGGCTTATTCCCAAAATAGACTCAATCGCCACCCACGCAAGGCCTTCGTTATCTCTTTCTGAAAATCTGTTTGAGCAAGTGTGCTAATTTATCTCCTGGCACCCCCGCGCCTTTTCTCCAGCTTGGCACTAATTGACAAGTAGATCGTATGAAGTGATCTCACTCATACACAAAATCCCGATTCACAGTTGCCTTTTCAAGTTAATTTGAGCTGAATAGGATGGAAAGCAGTTCATGTGTAGATGAGGCCAAATGAAAAATAATGTGTGTAAAATACAGTGAGACCTCAACTTACGAACTTAATTGGTTCCCAGACATAGTGTGTAAGGCGAAAAGTGTGTATCTCAAAAAAAAATTCCCATAGGAAACCATTAAAATGGGAATAATCCGTTCCCGGGGTTCCATAAACTATACTTTTCAATTAAATAAGCCACAATATACCTTATTCTATGTATAATGAATGTGCTATTGTATTGCAATTAAAGAAAAACATTGCATTGTATCATAAAGTCACTTTATTTGCATTTGTGATGGTCATTTAAGGCTTGATGGAATGTCGTTGGAGGTCGAAGGTCAAAGGAAATTGCATGAGGACTGTAATTAAAGAAATAAACTGCTGGAAAATAAAGTTTTATTTACCCTTTTGATGGTCGTTGATGGCTTATGGAAGGAGAGTCACCTTCCATAAGGACTGTTGGTGCTGTTCGGTCGTGTGCTTCCGCCGAAGATCACTCCGCCAGCCGTGGTGGGTGTGTATTATGAAAATAGTGCTTATTATAAGGTTTAATTTTCATAAATTTGACGTTTGTAAGACGAAAAGTTTGTAAGTTAAGGTGTTTGTATGTTGAGGTCTCACTGTAGTTTCTTTTCATAATAAAATATGGCAGGAGTCTTGGAAATTATGAACGTTCGGTGGGCCCGACAAAAAAAAAGGTATCGGTACGTAAATGTGGCAAAAGCTGAAACACCGCAACTCACGGCACCTGAGCTGTAGCTGTCCGTGGACGACTGTGAGATGGAGCGAGAGAGGGAGCGGCGGCCAGCCTTGGTCGGGAATTTGCTGAATTCCTGTTTGTCCTCTGCATTAGCAAACTGGATCTAAGTGGGAGGAGAAGAAAAAAATCACCACAGTCAGGTAACCGATTTTAAGACCACTTCTGGAAATGTTTTTTTTTTTTTTCCTCATTGATCACAATGACATCCTGTTTTTTATTCTTGCATCTATTGAGACTATTTTGCAAAATAAAAAATGATCTCACAGGGGCAATCTTGTCTTGAATGGCGACCAAATACAACAACATAAATCCAACCCCCCCCACATTGTTTCTTTGGCCATGTAATTCCTCAACATTTGCGAGCATAAGCTCTGCCCCCTTGCAAACAAATCCGCCTGGACTTCAGCGATGCCTTCTTTCAAATGCTTTCATTCACTTCGGAATGCTGTTGTAATTTCCTCCTTATTTGACATGTCCATAAAATGTGTTTGCACCCAAAACCAACGCACAGGTCACCATAGTTGACACAACACGCATAAATCCGGGAGCACGCTAATGACAAGGGTTTGTACTTTCACAAAGTCCTTCAAATGAACGTGCTCAAACGGGGCCAATTCGGAATTTGATCAGTAATGTGTAAATAGACATAAAAAGGTCATAAATAACCCCCCCCTTCTAATTGCCCATGAAAAGAAAAGTCAGTGGACGTGTCTATCATAAATGCAAATATATTGTATGTAAGTGTGATGTGTGTGTGTATAGCAAGCTAGCTAGATAGCTGCCTAGCTACATAGCTACCTATCTAAAGCGCTACCTAAATAGATAGTTAGATAGATACCAAGCTAGATAGATAGATATCTAGCTAGCTAAATAGATACCGAGTTAGATAGTGAGCTAGAAAGCTACCTCGCAATCTAGATTGATAGCTAGCTAGAGAGCTAGCTAGTGAGCTAGCTTGACGGAGGACGAGAGAGAGAGAGAGAGAGAGAGAGAGAGAGAGAGAGAGAGACAGACAGACAGACAGACAGACAGACAGACAGACAGACAGACAGATAGATAGATAGATAGATAGATAGATAGATAGATAGATAGATAGATAGATAGATAGATAGATAGATAGATAGATAGATAGATAGATAGATAGATTTTTGGGGTGGGTTCCACCTATTGATTGACACAAAAAATGGACAAGCGTGCCTGACATTGGAGGATGTACCAAAAAGTCTGAGATTGAACGCAGGTCAGCCATTTTGGTTTAGAAGCAGCCCATTTTAGGGTGTTGTCATTCGGGTCGTTTGCAAGTCATTTAGCACCGAGCCTCTGTTCAACATGCGGTGAGGTGATCCGGGCACACCACGGCCCAGTGTCGAGCGACGTTCCTCGAGGCGGGGGGAGCGCTCTACCCGTCGCTAACCTTGACCAACCGTGCGGCCCTGGCGCCATAGTATCGGCGCGTCTAGGCAGGATTCTGACTTCGAAGTGTTCAGTCATAATCCCGCACATGGTGGCTTCGCACCATTGGCTCCTCAGCGAAGCACACACAAGCACTCCTTTTTTTTTTGGGGGGGGGGGGGCATAAAATGAGCCATCGAATCTGGACGCCATTTTATCTGACTGACATGAAAGTGGGTATGTTTGGACATAACAGAGTCCACCAAAACGTCTTGAAGGAGCATGATTGAAATGACACAGAATATCAGCCATTTTGGTTTGAAGCAGACAATTGGGACGAATTTAAACCTCACAGAAACATTTTGGGAAAAATAATTTAATTAAAATGAGCTCCCAACATCACCCTTGGGCATCAAATGGGCAACAGAACTCATCCAAAAGTCAAAGTCTGAAACGAAAGACGAATTGTACCATTTTGGTTTGAAGCCGCCATTTTGAGTCAGTTGGCTCACACGATGAGAAACTCAGATGAGGAAATCAAACCAAATTGGTTAAAGTCCAAAGATGTTTTATTTCCATGTATATCCCATCTCATCTAGTCAAATCTAAGTTCAGCCGTGCGATAGCCCCCTTGATAACTCCTTACAAGGTCACACGCCATTGTGCTACTAAGCTAACGTAGCTTCCGCCAGCCCGCGCTTCGTTGTTGGTTCCAG
This sequence comes from Hippocampus bargibanti, assembly GCF_051943395.1. Classification (NCBI taxonomy): domain Eukaryota; kingdom Metazoa; phylum Chordata; class Actinopteri; order Syngnathiformes; family Syngnathidae; genus Hippocampus; species Hippocampus bargibanti. The sequence continues at coordinate 27,320,042 of NC_142734.1, forward strand.
CGCATCTGGTATTGACACTTTTCATATGATCTGGCCCAACTCCATCTTCCACTCGAATTACAAAGCACATCAAGGTTTGACTACCAATATTTTCATTTCAAGTAATAATAATACATAATCTACGACTGGAACTATTCTGCGTAATTGCGGCAGCCGTTCAGGGGTTCCTTGGCGACCACTCACCCTTTCTGTGTGCGCCATTGTTACCGTTCGGTCGGTCGGTCCCTTTCCTCTGCGTCCTCCTTGTGATATTTCAGCACCTGGTAGACTCGCTGATAATAAAGGCGGCAAAAACCCTCCCATAAAAAAAAATGCAGGTGGGTGGCACCCTTCACCTGTTATCCTCCTTTTTAATGAGCACGAGAGAGGGTCAGAGAGAGCAAGACGGAGCGAAAAAGAGAGGGAGGCACAAATAAAGACAGCAGGAAAGGAAGAGAAGATGGCAGACGAGAGGCTTTGGGTTTTATTGTGTTTTTTTTGTTCCTCCCATTATTCTGTCTTTCCTTCTTCTCCTCCATGCTTCCTTCAGAATCAGAATCAGAATCAGAAAACCTTTATTTATCCCTCAATGGGGAAATTTGCACTTTCCTTCACCTCGTCCTCGTCTCCTTCCTTTGGTTGTTTCCTTGCTTTATTTCCTTTTTTATTGCTGCTTCATTTCGTTTCCCTCATCTGTCACATTGTTTCCGTCCTTCTTTTTGCTCATTCCACATTGTCATGATTCAATACTTAATACCTTTTTTTGTCCCAACGCTCATCTTCCGCCCTTTTTGTTTCTTCAACCCCTTCTTTCTTCTTAAATTCCTTTATTCTTCCCTTTTTAATTCCTCCCTCCGTTCTTTTATCCATCCGACTTTCTTTCTTTCATTCCAAGGCAGAGTAAGTTCCCCAAATAACGCTAGAGCGGTTTACAATATACCCATATGAAGGAATAAATCACAAGTGTCAAAGCCAAGGCCCGGGGGCAAAATCTGGCCTGCCACATCATTTTATTCGGCCCACGAAAGCAAATCTAGCTTGTGCTTGCAAAAGTCCCAACCAAAATGTCAAATTGTCCCATGTAAACGACAATAACAGTCATGAATTTTGACCTCAGCGAAGTATCAAATGAGTCGAATCACATCAAGTCAGCAAGCAGCTAACAGTAGGAAAGTAGCAATTGCTATTTTTTTGCAGGTTGCAAATGGGCAACGTAAATGCCCTGTGCTGACAGTTGACAGAGCTCAGTGTTGGATCAAAGTTGTTGTTCTTCTCCTGGTTCATGTTCTTCGCTTGTGTTGGTCTAAATCACAGGTGTCAAAGTCAAGGCCCGCGGGCCAAATCCGGCCCGCCACATCATTTTTTTCGGCCCGCGAAAGCAAATCAAACTTATTAAATTCCATGATGATTGCTAAAATCTGAGCCAAAATTTCATATTTTTGGATGTCAACCACAATAAAAGTCATTATTCTTGACTTCAGATTTGAAAACGAGTTATTCATTAATTTGCTGTGTGCTCTATATGTAATATTTGAAGGGATTTAAACATTCTAATGGGTTCCCCAAATTCATAACGGCCCTCGAGAGGAAACCATAACTACAATGTGGCCCGCGGAAAAAAATGACTTTGACACCCCTGGTCTAAATAGTCAATCAGCAGTAATCGAAATGATGCACAGAAAGGTTATTTTTTCTTGGGCGCCTGCTCTCCTCCACAGATGTTATTTATACATTAGCGGGAATTACCTCATTTCAAAGGAGCCAATCGGCTGTGACTTAAAGGACAACCGACGTCACAAAATGTTTGATAGCATCTAAAATACCCAAAACACGCAGTATGATATTTTTAGTCAAATGCAAAACACCAACAAAAATGACTTAAAGTGTCCAAAATCTGCAAAAAAATAAGCTGTGAATTTGGCATTTTCAGAAAGTCCCACCCCCAGTTTGTGACGTCACGCCAAGACATCTTGCATTGCTAGTGAATCAAAACAATGGCTTCAGATTCGGAAAATATGCTTTCTTGTTCCACATCCAGTGATGAATATGATTCAAATAGTTCTGAAGAGGAAAGCATACATGTTTGCAATCGATTAAAGAATTTATTTGTGCCATTTTGAGGCAACATTGGGGGAAAATCTCTCACCCAAAAAAAAGAGGCACAAAATGGCGACCTCCTGTGGCCACCTCCGTTTCCACGGGCTGATAAATTCCTTATATGGCGATTGGACGCCCTCTTCTGGCCTTCTGGCGGCTTTTGGGTGCAACACGAGGTCCCCAGACCAAACAACTACAGCAAAATACATTGATGTGATGGAAGGACCGCTACAATGCGTCTTTTTTACGGTAAAGGCCGGTCCTTTAGTGACGTCACGTACGGACTCGTCACCAACTCAAAAACAAGACTTCCTGAATATTCAACGCGAGTCTTAAAACGTAAAATATAGCTATATGCGGTGGAATATTTGTAAAATACGCTCAGTAGAAGTCATTTGAAGCCATTTTACAAATTACGGAAACAACTTGTCCGGCGACGTCGGTTGTCCTTTAAGGCGTGGAACATTAGACTGAAATATTGAAATAAGAATGGTTGACTAACAGTGCACACTACAAATACGTAAAGTTATAAGGTAAATTACACACACACACACACACACACACACACACACACACACACACACACACACACACACACACACACACACACACACACACATATATATATATATATATATATATATATATATATATATATATATATATATATATATATATATATATATACACAGTAAAGTCTCGTTATATCGATATCGGATATATCGATAGTCCCGGTTATATCGATATATTTTTATGCACGCACGGAGAAAATTACATGCAAACAGGGTCGGATATATCGATAGTCCCGGTTATATCGATATTTTTGCGGACTCCCTTGAATATCGATATAACGAGACTTTACTGTATATATATATATATATATATATATATATATATATATATATATATATATATATATATATATATATATATATATATATATATATATATATATATATATATACATATATAGCATAACAACTTAGACTAAACTTAGACAGAAATGAGTGGATAATAATGAACTTTTGAATTGAATGTTTTACAATGTGCATATATAAAATAGTCCTATCACTCAGCGATTTCCTTTCCTCCAAATTGGCACAACTGAGTGTTCCTGACAAACAAGGCCATCCAGTGACTCCTCCAATCTAAAAAAAAGTCTTTCTCAAGGCCATCCAAGCGGCAGAATTAAGCTGGCACAGTGTGGCTCTTATGTCTGGTTAGCCCCTTAATGACATCATCCAATAGACGGTGTTAAAACTATGCGCATCGATTATTGCAACACACTTCTCTTTGGTATCAATCAGAAATTTCTCCATAAACTCCAACTCGTCCAAAATTCTTCAGCCCGGATCATCACTAGAACCCCCTACTTTCACCACATCACCCCTGTCCTCCAGCAACTCCACTGGCTACCTGTTAAACATCGTATCGAATTCAAAATACTTCTGTTTACATTCAAAGCCATCCATAACCTTGCCCTCCCTATCTTTCTGACCTGCTTCAAATCTCTGTTCCCTCTCGGTCCCTCAGATCTTCATCCTCCCTTCACCTCTATGTACCCTCTGCCCGTCTCACCACGATGGGATGCAGAGCTTTCAGTCTGGAATTCTCTTCCACCCAACATCCGCAATATTGACTCCCTCCCTATTTTCAAGGCTCACCTCAAAACCCACTTGTTTGAAATTGCTTTCAATGTATAGTTCTATCTGCTATTTTATTATGTATCATTTTACTTATGGTTTTATTGTTATGTGCTTTGTTTTATTGTTTTTATTGTAAAGTGTCCTTGGGTGTTTTGAAAGGCGCTTGAAATAAAATGTATTATTATCACCGGTGTCAAAGTCAAGGCCCGGGGGCTAAATCAGGCCGTCTACATCATTTTATTTGGCCCGCGAAAGCAAGTCAAACTTGTGAAATTCCACGACGCTTTCAAAAGTCTGAACCGAAATTTCAAATTGTCGTATGTAAACCACGATAATAGTCATAATGTTTTACTTCAAATGTGAAAATTAGTTTTTCATTAATTTGTTGAGCAAACTTGTCTAACTTTTTTTTTTGCCGCGGGCCACATTGTAGTTACTTTACGGTTTCCTCTTGAGGACCGTTATGAATTTGGGGAAGCCATTAGAATGTTTAATCTGCTCTACACATTACATCCCGAACGCACAACAAATTAATGAAAAACTAGTTTTCAAATTTCAAGTTAAAAATAAGAAGTGTTATTGTGGTTGACATGGGACAGTTTGAAATTTTGGTTCAGACTTTAACAAGCATCATGGCACTTGAAATGCTTGATTGCTTTCGCGAGCCGAATAAAACGATGTGGCGGGCCAGATTTGTCCCCCGGGCCTTGACTTTGACACCTGTGCTTTATCACAGCTGTGTTCTCCTGGCTTCCCCAAACTCATAACGGCCTCGAGAGGAAACCGTAACTACAATGTGGCCCGCAGCAAAAAATGACTTTGACACCCTTGGTGTACTACGTCTTAAAATACATTTCAGGAGGCTGTGGGGTCGTGAATGATTTTCCCCATTGAAAAATTGTATGGTTACACTATAAGACGGAAAAAGTTGCTTTTTCCCAAAATAAAATCACATGATGGTACCAATGCAACCTGTTCATTGGTGCAATTGTCCTCTTTTCTCACTATCCAAAAATGAACATCATTGTTTATCACAACATAGGTTATAGGCGAGGTGAAATCCGCAAAGTACAATGTAGTCAGCTTTTTTTTTTTTTTACACAATGCAAAACTGTACATACACAGAATGAAACAAACAATAAAACCTATTTTTTAATAGTTTAAAGGACAGTGTTGTAAAACAATATTTTGCTGCTCCGCCAATTTGTCATGACTCCGCTGCGCTGTAGCGTCTTTTTCTACTGAAGGAGTCTTTCTCCGAGAGAAGAACATTGTTATCGGTAGTTGTTGGCACTCTTTCTTTTTTTTTTAGCAAGAAGATTTTTATAAACCGACATGGCTCGATTTCTAGAAGCAGAATGCTCCATGAGCTTTTCAAAGCCAGTATGTTTGATTTTATTTTGCTTTGTTTGTAGTGTTGTTTCTTTTACTT
>NC_142734.1:27545195-27667695 GCF_051943395.1 Hippocampus bargibanti
GACTGGAAATCGGGTGCTCGTGTCTATCACGACAAATAAGTTTCAAGGACCCATGCATGAAATCAAACAGAAAGTCGGCCATGTTTGGAGAATTCCAATAGTCCTACTTTGTTCATTAAAAAAAGGAGGGGGCAGCGGACTGCCTGTTGATTTGTCTCCATTTTTATATTCTTCTCCCCATGACATTTAATGGCAGCTCTCAGTTTTACACAGACAACAAACAACTTAAAAAAAAAAGATGGTGTGGCCATTAGAGTGTTTCGGAAAAAAAGGAGCAAAAATGAAATATTTGTACTGTGGCCGAAAGGGGGGCAGCAGCATTAGTTGGTGGTCTTGCTATTATCCATTGTGTCGAAGAGTGTGTGTGTGTGTGTGTGTGTGTGCACACTCGGGGGATGGGAATGGGCTAATAAGCTTAACAGCCCCCCCCCACCACCCCTCATGTCACCCCACACTGGCCTTGCTCCTTCTCGTCTTCTTCCCTCAGGCTTTGATGGCTCAATGGACGCTGTGTAGTGTGTGTGTTTGTCAGCAAAATCCGCACACAGACAGATTTCCTTGTTTGTGTCCATCCACATTTTCCCGATGCGGTCGTCGCGGCAAGTGGGAAACATAGTGATGGGCAAATGAAGCTTCATGAAGTACTTCATGATCATTTTTGTCTCCTCTAGATGGCACTCTTGGTTTAATGACGCAGTATTTTTTAAGACCTTTCCTTTGCACTAACCTTCATATTCAAACCAAAATTACGTTTCATGAAGCTTTGTTTTCCCATCACTAGTATTTTTTTTTTTTGGGAGGGGATTACGAAGAGAATTTGCGGATGTAAAGTATCACATATATATGTGCATGTTTGTATTTGAATGTGAAAGATGCCATTTCCAATTCCTGTTCTTAAAAAAATCATCTATACACACACACAGACACACACTCTTAGGGGTTAAAGTTCACATATCGGTGTGTGTGCTCGTTTTTGAGCGTGTGTGTTCAGGGTTTGAGTCACATTCAAAGGTGAAAGGTCACCTCTTCTTGAATCACGTCCTTCTTGCATCGGGCCATAGGGGGGCTGTGTGTGTAACGGGTGTTACCCGCAGGGGGCATATCGGGTGGCGACTCCAGTCGTGTCAGCGGCATTGTGGAATTCGAATATCATTTGCTTGGGACCGACGATTGTGTGTTTTTTTTTCTTTTGCGTCTGGGTTTGTATGTGTGTGAAAGTGTATTTGTGTGCTTGTGTGTGTGAAAACGAGCACGTGCGTGTATCATTTTTGTCTGCTGCAGTGTCCTACTTTCGAGCCCCCTCCTTTTCTGCTTCCATCCTGTTTTGTGTATGTATGGGGGAGGATTCGTCATCTCAAATTAAGACAAAATACACGACAAGCAGACAGCTTATTAACACACGGACTACACACACTCGGCGCTCTGTCCGTCCTTGCTCGCGGCCTCTTATCTACTCACCTCTTTTTTTAGGGTTGGGTGGTTCACCTTCAGACGAGACGTAGCAAGCGTCTGAGTGTGGAGAACGATAAAAATAATGCCTCCATCTATTTTCCGTTCCGCTTTATCCTCGCAAATATCGCAAGGGGTGCTGAAGCTTGCCTGCCTGAACCGCTTGCCAGCCAATCTCAAGGCATACACAGATGAACAATCAGCCACACTCACATTTTGAAACAATTTTGAGTGTTTCATTAACGTCCAACGCATGGGAGGATTTGGGAGAATCAAACCCTCAATCTTTGCACTGTGAGGTCGGCGGGCTAACCACCGGGGCACAGTGCCATTGCATAAAGTGTACATAAAAAAGGTTTGGCAGTTTCATATTCAATCAACTCAGGGAACAGGGTTGTCAAATAAATTTTGCTTCGAGAGCCGCATAGAGAAAAATCAAAATTGATATTGTTTGATTTTTATGAGAGACTCGAAATCCAACCAATTAATCAATTATTTTGAGTCATGGTTATTTTACCCCCTGGAGGTTGTTTGGTTTGGTTTGTTAGCTATTGCTAACACCCATTAAATATAATCTGCAAACGGTTTGGGATTTGTCCTAATTTTGGGGTGGCCCAGAGCCCCGCAAACCACCAAAATAGCTCCGTCCTTGCCTTGAGCAGATTTCCGCCGACCGTTTGAATGTCATGCTCGCGGCATTTCTCAATGCACGTACACCCGCCCGTGCGTTTTAGATCCGTGTTGATGGACTCCTGCCGCCGTCCCACAATGCTTTGCTGTACGAGAGCGTAACGGTGGTGGAAGGAAAGCCCCTCCTAAGAGATATGATGTTCAGTCCGGACCACCTCTACATCTACTTGCTCAGTGACCGACAGGTATGCATGCGCTCGCAGAATCGCAACCGTTGCACACCTGCTCGTCCCCGCCATGTTTGTTGTTGTCATCATTTTAGGTGAGCAGACTTCCTGTGGAGACCTGCGAGCAGTATCAGTCTTGTCTGGGCTGTTTATCTTCAGGAGACCCTCATTGTGGATGGTGTGTCCTCTACAACAAGTAAGTACAAACGTTTGCGCTCGCAATGGGACAAGTTAGAGTAGAGGTCTCCAACCCCTGGGATGCGGACCGTTGCCGGTCCGTGGGTGGTTTGCTACTGGGCCGTAGAGAAAGAATATATAATTAACATTACGTCCGCTTTAGGCATTTCTGGATCTGAAATATGTTTAATTTTGAAAAAAAAAAAACTTTTCATAGGCTTATTTTGAAGGCACATGTAAACGTTACCATAGCGACCAGAGAGTATTTACAGCCACATAGGACGTGCCTCGTGTTGCGATTCGTGTTTATTATTATTGTATCGATAATACCACAGTTTTTATGCCGGTCATATCATATTATTTTGGTGTATATGTCGTCTAACATAAAACAAGTCTGTGAGGCAAAAGAAGTTGGGGAACCCCTAATTTAGGGTCTTAACGAGTTTTTGAATCGGGGAGTACCCGAAGAAAAGCCACGCAGCCGCAATCGAACATGCCAACCAGGCAAATTTTGCATCATCAACAATTAATTTTTATAACCAACAATATACTGGTTTATTGTGTTTAAATCCGGTCAATTACAGGGATAATTAAACACAGAATTAAGACATAATGTAAGTTATATATATATATATATATATATATATATATATATATATATATATATATATATATATATATATATTTTTTTTTTTATATATATATATATGTAATCTGCAAATTAGCGGGTGCCGAACCGTGCATGTGTGTTGCCCACTATATATGTATATCACCCTGTACTTTATTAGATTTTGCTTTTAAAGACTTTATATCAATGAAGTTTAGTTGGGGTGGGGGGATAGACTGATAAATAGGTCGCTAAATTGGTTGAAAATGGGCTTTGATGCTCGCTACCGATTGGCTGGCATATTCTGCCGTGCATGTTTTCCAAGGGCATTTATAGAAACATTAATGAAGCCACATGGGAACGCACAAACACACGCACAGTTTGAGGGCCACTTTGATGTTCCGAGTCCAGGTCGAGGCGTTTCCTCTTTGCTTGAAACATCAATCAAGTCGACCTTCAAAATGAAAGAGACCTTCTCCGCGCTCACGAACAAAATACGTTGCTTGACCATACGTGGCTGAACACAATGCTGCGCCGTTGCTGAGGCGCCGTTTGACAACATGGCGTGGATATTCATGTGAATGAAAATGTCACATTTGTACTAAGTCACTGGGTGAAGAAAATCTGGATGTTTTGCAGAGGATAGCGATGGAACCCTACTGCGAACAACAAAAGTCCGCTAATATTTGACGTTCCCCTAAATTGGGGGGATTATAATTACATATGGATGCCACAAAATGGCAGCAAAGCATTTTAACATGGAGCGTGTCATACAAGAACACACCCTGGTACAGTCAAACCTGGGTTTTCGACCATAATCCGTTCCAGAAACCTGTTGGTCAAAAACCGAAACATTTCCCATTGTAATCAATATAATCAATATCTGCTTTTTTAACATTTGTTATTAAACAATACAAACGTGTCGACTCACAATGGAACGCTATACGAGAATAACGTCCGATTTGCTAAGATGTCAGCCAAACACGTCTGTTTCTTAGTAAAAAAAACTTTATTCAACAATACGAATGAGATGCAACACGAGGAAGTGAATCATAAGCAAGCGGAGGGGAGTCGAGTGGTGCATTCAGGTGCGCTCAGTTTGGTCTAGAACCCATTTTCGTTTGCAAACCAAGGCATGAAAGACCCGAAATTTTTGGTCGAAAACCAAATTGGTCAAAAACCAAGACATCCGAAAACCCAGGTTTGAGTGTATTCCATTGGATCGACAACACAAAGACCAAAATCATCCAACCAGAGCGATGCCAAAAATTCCGTTGTCACATCATGGGTGCATTGGGAAATACTCTCTAACTGTGCTGTTTGACACAGACAATTTTGGAAATTTGCACCATGTTCATAGGGGCCGCATTTACACACAATATGAAACCTAAGGAAATTCTGGAAATTTGTCTCGTCCCTATTCCCTTCGAAAAACAAAACATTGTTGCCCATCGAGCCGCATTGAGTTGAAAAATTCATCCCGAAATTGCTGGTAAACACTCCATTTCCATTTTCCACCTAACTCCCAAAAACCTGTGGGGGTATGTGTGTTTATTTAAATAAACTGAAAAAAATATTAAAATAGCAATTTGAGAGTATGTGGTGGTCAACTCTTATTGCATTTTCTCCCTTCTATCCGCCACCAGATGTTCCAGAATGGAAGCGTGCGAGAAATGGCAGGAGCCTCAACACTTTAACACTAAGCTTGACCAGTGTGTCAACATCTTCGTTACCCCTGGCAACATGTCCGTCACCGCCCCAGCAACGCAGGTGCGTCCCATCATGGACATTAAAAAAAAATTGACTTTGCCTTGGGCGGTTTTGGCTTGTTACTGCCATGGGTTGATGTGTCGGCCATATTGGATGTGGCAAAGCAGCCCTTTAGGCTGAAGCGACAACTCACTGAATGGTTTTTACTCATTCATAGATTTACAAAACATTGTCTTTTATGATGTTTATAGATCATGCAGTAGTACTATTACATTTATTTTAACACAAAGGTGTGTAGACTGGAAGGGATTCATGGATTCATATACACACTTTCTTACCAAATGAACATAACTCGTAGGCACGATCTGTGTTTCTATGATGTACCACCAGGGTACGACGGTGCTTAAAGGACGGAATATACACGCGGGTGTATCTAGCATTATTTTGTTGAACTCGGGCTCCTGGTTCAATGTCGTCATGCGTCTAGCGTCATGTTTTCTGTGTGCAGCTCAGCATACGAGTTCACCACGTGCCGGCGCTGTCAGGGGGCGTGTCCTGCGTCTTCCAAGACATCAGCGAAACCTCGGCAGAAGTGGAGGCTGACGGTCAGGTGACGTGCATGTCGCCCATGCTCAGAGACCTGCCGCCACATTTCTACGGTGAGACACTCGGACGCACTCAAGTGTACATCCACTGGACACACACCCACACACTCAATCTAAATGCGCGCCGATATCTCGGCAGGAGAGAAACGAGACGTCCAACTCAGTCTTCGATCCAGCGAGACAAGTCGTACCTTCATCAGCACCAACTTCACCTTCTACAACTGCTCTGTGCTCAATTCGTAAGCTTGACACCCCCCACCCCTTCACCCAACCCAATCCTTCCCCCCTCTGTCCTTGCCTCCTGCTTGATGGCATCTTCACTTCCTGTTTGCAGGTGCACTTCCTGTGTCGGCAGCATGTTCCCTTGCCACTGGTGCAAGTATCGTCACATGTGTACCAACAACCTGGAGGACTGCTCTTTCCTCGAGGGACGCGTAAGCACGGCCCAGGTAAAAAAAAAATTATATAAAAATATGCCGTATATATAAAATATATATAATATATATATAAAATATATAAAAATTATATATATATATATATATATATATATATATATATATATATATATATATATATATATATATATATATATATATATATATATATATATATATATATATATATATATATATCCCAAGTCCAGCACCCTGAGACTGTACACAAGCCGTAAGGAAGGAGGCCGGGGACTAGTGAGTGTGAGAGCCACTGTCCAGGATGAAACATCCAAGCTCCATGAATACATCAAAGAGAAGGCTCCAACGGATGATGTACTCAGAGAATGTCTCAGTCAATGGGGAACAGAGGATGAGGTGCTGGAAGAGGGACAATCATGGGAGGAAAAGCCCCTACACGGGATGTACCACCGAACCATAGCAGAAGTGGCTGATCTCAAGAAGTCCTATCAGTGGCTAGAGAGGGCTGGCCTAAAGGACAGCACAGAGGCACTCATCCTGGCTGCCCAAGAGCAGGCCCTGAACACCAGAGCCATAGAGGCAGGGATATACCACACCAGACAAGACCCAAGGTGTAGGTTGTGCAAAGAGGCACCTGAGACAATCCAACACGTAACTGCAGGGTGTAAGATGCTGCCAGGGAAAGCCTACATGGAGCGCCATAACCAGGTGGCTGGCATAGTCTACCGAAACATCTGTGCGCAGTATGGACTGGAAACCCCAAGGCCAAAATGGGAAACACCTCCCAAGGTGGTGGAGAATGACTGAGCAAAAATCCTGTGGGACTTCCAGATACAGACTGACAAGATGGTAATGGCCAACCAACCAGATATCGTGTTCATAAATAAAGGGGAAAGGAAAGCCGTTGTCGTGGATGTAGCGGTCCCGAGTGATGGGAACATCAGAAAGAAGGAACATGAGAAAATCGAGAAATACCAAGGGCTCAGAGAGGAGCTGGAGAGAGCCTGGAAGGTAAAGGTGACAGTCGTGCCTGTGGTGGTTGGAGCACTCGGGGCAGTGACCCCCAAACTCGACGAGTGGTTGCAACAGATCCCGGGAACAACATCGGATATCTCGGTCCAGAAAAGCGCAGTGCTGGGAACAGCACGGATACTGCGCAGAACCCTCAAGCTTCCTGGCCTCTGGTAGAGGACCCGAGCTGAAATGGGGACAGACACCACTCATGGTGGGTGAGACGAGGATTTTTTTTTTTTTTTTTATATATGTAATGCTTGTGCTGAGCATGCTCAGTGGAGATCTCTATTTGGGTATGTGTGTGTGCTTGTAATCATTTTACTCTATGAGCGCCGTCAATTCGATGTTACATGGGGTTGAGTAAAGTGTCAAAAAATGATGATTACATTTAGCTAGTCTTACGAGTGTCGAGTGGTAGTCGAGTGATTAGCACGCTGGCTTCACAGTGCAGAGGTCGCCGGTTCGCATCCCGCTCCGGCCTCCCTGTGTGGAGTTTGCATGTTCTCCGGTTTGCATGTTCTCCTCCGGTTTTCTCCCACATTCCGATAACATGCATGGCAGGCAGATTGAACACTCCAAATTGTCCCTAGGTATGAGTGTGAGAGTGACTGTTGTTTGTCTTTGTGTGCCCTGTGATTGGCTGGCAACCAATTCAGGGTGTCCCTCGCCTCGTGCCCGAAGGCCACCCCCGTGACCCTAATGAGGAATAAGCGGTCCGGAAAATGGATGGATGGATAGACTTACGAGTGATGGTGCAACATGCATGCAAAACAATGTATCAAACACTACAACATACTTCTACTACTAAATAGCATGCAAATCATTCAGAAAGTGTCTCAAATTTTAAATCGTTCCACTGATGCATAGTTGTAAAACTGTGATTTTGCCATTAAAAACACAATTCCGGTTATCTTTGGTATTTTAGAGAAGAAAATGATGGATGGATTAATGGATGGATGGATTGATTTGGTTGGATCATATGGATGGATTGGATGGATGGGTGATGGATGGATGTCTTTGTCTGGCAAGCCGTGTCTTTGTCCCTACGTGCGCACGGATAATCCAAAGAGTCCTTTTAAGGCATTTCCCCACAGTTGTCGCAGCATGCCGCGCTCTGGTCCACTTCCCCGTTGTGCTCACCGGCTTCCTGTCAGTCACAAGGCAATTAATTACTGTGCTGATACTCGTTTGTGTAGCTTCATCGCCACCTGAGAAATTCTGTTGGGGGTATTTCATTGTCAGTCCAAGTCACAAAGCCTTTTCAACCGCTACTATATGAGTTAATCACCTGCGACAGCGAGTCAGAACGAACAATTGAAGTACTTGCGCTCGAGATGAGATATCATGAAAATGTGAAATCGACAAACCTATTCATCAGGCTTGTTGGGGTTTTTTTTTGATTCCCATAAAAATCTTATTTCCAGCTGTTAGTGACTGGTGCTATTGCTAATATTACAAAAAAGGAAACAGCTCAATTACTGGCTCCTTTTTTTGGAGGAGACACAAAATATGATTATGATGATATCTCCACTTTCAGTTCTTTTCAGGAAAGCGATTGGGCAAAGAAGAAAGCATTTCCACATTTTCCCGAGAACCAGCAATGCTAATGCTAAAACAACCGCCATCTTGCTGATTGTCTGCCATTCCGTCCGCAGGGCTGTCCGCAGATACTGCCCACATCCGACATCCTGGTAGCGGCTGGTCTGGTTCGTCCGATCACGTTGCGAGCGCGCAACCTCCCGCAGCCTCAGTCAGGCCAGAAGAACTACGAGTGCGTGTTTCATATCCAAGGGAAAGTCCAACGCATTCCTGCAGTGCGCTTCAACTCGTCCTGTATCCAGTGTCAGAATACTTCGGTGAGGCTTTACCCATTTGCTTTATATTGACAAAGTAAATGTTAGATTCCAAGTCAAGACGAGAGCTGCCTTTTCACAAAGTTAGACATAATATGACATAAAGCGCAAGCTAACGTAGCACCGAAGTTAACAAAGCATGCTAACTAGCCACTTCACAGGTAGGTGCAACATGAACTTAACTGTGTCAGATTAGCAACTTTACACACACACACACTAAATGGCAGCAATACTAAATTATTTCTGTGTTAATTGTTGTTAACTTGCTTTGTTTTAGTTTTTTTTCCGCCTTGTAGTATTCAGTTTTTTGAGGTTATTTCCAAATTGAGAGTGTGCTCCCCTGAGTGGGGCCAAGTCTGGGGTTCTCCCCATCCTGTCCCTTCCCCTTTTGTTTTTATTTTAGTTTTTTCTTTTCATCTGCGCAAATTGGGGCACTGTAAAAGATGACCCTGCGGAATCGTGTCCTGTATTCCCTTGTTGGTCGTTTTTTTTATGTGTCTCTCCAGACGATTGCGTTTGTTCCGTTTCATTGCACCATGTGGTACAATGACAAAGTCCTGTAATACTTATTATCCTCATAAAGGCATTTTCCCCCTTAAAACAATCAATTACAAATAATTTAATTTCGATTAATTAACCTCCTAACAGAATTCATTGTATATTATTGTAATGATCATGTTAAAGGAAAATACGCCACTGGCGCTTGAAGGTTTGCCCATCCTCGTTTATGAATCATTTTTGAGGCCATGAGTGATCACCCGCAGTACACAAATTACTGGGCGGCAAACCTCAAAATACTTTTATCATGATCAGTCTGAAAGGCTTTATTTATTGTGTAATTATTTATTTAGTTATTTGTGTACTTGTTTATTTTTATTTATGATTTTATGATTTTATGATTTTATTATTTTATGATTTTTTTTTTTTTTTTTTTTTTTTTTATTATTTTATTTAGCGTTTATTTGTTTATCTCCTAATATTTGGTATTTATTTATTTATTTATTTATTAGTTAATTAATTTATTAATTTATAAATCTGGCAAATTAACCTGTGCATGTCACAAATCATCCATTTCAGTCACGGTTATTGCTAGTCGACTCGTATGCACCAAATGCCGCTGCGCATTATATGTGAAAGACCCGCAAATGAATCAATAAAGCCATCCAAATTGCTTCTGCACATGCCGCCCAAGGAGAAAAAAAGATTACCCTAAAATGTCAGTTGCGCTGCACCATCAACGCCGACCCCCCCCCCCCCCTACCCCCCACCCACAAGCCCTACTAACTCCAAAATATGATAGTAAAACGCCCAACACCCCCCACTCGTGCCTTCCCCCTGCCGCCACCACAGCCTGCTTTGCCTCTGACTGAGAAGCACAGTCTTCTTCCCAGCGTGGTGACCTTCATTTGTCCTTGTGTCAGCAACCCTAGTGGGGTGGGTGGGCGTGTACGTGAGAGGTTTTAAATGAAGAGGAAATTGAGCATTTAGTCCAATAAAACCAAAGCGCCCAGACATTCTTGATTCGAAGAGCATTTTTCAAGTAGCCTATGACCGTACAAATCCAATTCCGATAATTTTGGGACATTGTGTTAAACAAATAAATAAATAAATAAATAATGACATTTAAAAGTAAATACATAAATAGATAAATATACATAAATAAATGAACAAATACAAATAGAATAAATAACAATACAAATAGATAAATAAATAAATAGACAATAAATAAATGGGATATATATATATATAATTAAAAAAATTCTGATTATTTAACAAAATAACCGTAACATTTGAATTTTATGGATGGAAAATGTTGCTAAAAAAACTGATAGGATCCTGTTTACTGCCGTCTTCCATCACCTTTTCATTTAACAACATTCAATAAACGCTCGGGAACCAAGGAGGCTAAATGTCAAATTCTTTCCCATTGGTGTTCAGTTTTGACTAATAAATGGTTTCCGAGACGGGTCTGGACTGCAGGCAGGCCAGTTGAGTACTCGCACTTATTTACTATAAAGCAAGGGTGTCAAAGTCGTTTTTTTGCCGCGGGCCACATTGTCGCTATGGTTTCCTCTCAGGAGCCGTTATGAATTTGAGGAAGCCATTAGAATGTTTACTCACCTCCACATATTACATACAGAGCGCACAGCAAATTAATGAATGACTAGTTTTCAAATTTGGAGTCAAGAATGACTATTATTGTGGTGTACATGGGACAATTTGAAAATTTGCTTCAGACTTTAGCCACCATCACTGAAGTTTGAATTGCTTTTGTGGGCCGAATAAAATGATGTGGTTGGCCATATTTGTCCCCCGGGCCTCGACTTTGACACCAATCCCATTAAGCCACGCTGTTGTAGCACATGCAAGATGTCGTTTGACGTTGTCTGAAATAAGCAGAGGCATGTGATTCTCGAAAATCTTGACGGGATCCTTCACATGTCAGTTTTTGATACGCCATCGCCAAAAGGATCCAAGTTGCTTTTCGGTCTTGCAGTAATTTTTCCAGATTCTCCGAACCTTTCGAATCATCGTCGTTAATGCAATTCCCAATTTCCTCATGATGACACATCGTCCTCAATCAGACTATTTTCTCTCAAAAACTTTGCTCCACCCCTGCTTGTGCATGACGAGCGAACGACGAGCAATTGCAGGAAGCTCCTATTCTACCCAATCAATGGCACAAAACAAAAAGCTGTTTTATGAGCATACTTTCTTTCAATGTCTTTTGTTTTGCCACCTGCGTTTTTCGGAACGAGCTGCAGCCATCAAATTAAAATGTTTTTTTTGTTAAGAACAATCACGTTTATTAGTGTGAACATAAATTAGCTTGTCTTTGTCGTTCAGTCAGTTTGATTCAGAATGAACGTGATTTACCAATGATCATACAGTGAAACCTCAACTTACAAACACCTTATCTTACAAACTTTTCGTCTTACAAACGTCAAATTTATGAAAATTAAACCTTATAATAAGCACTATTTTCATAATACACACCACCATTGCTGGCCGAGTGATCTTCGGCGGAAGCACACGACCTAACAGCACCAGAGGTTAAGTTACCAACAGTCCTTATGGAAGGTGACTCTCTTTCCAAACAGCAATTCCCTTTGACCTTCGACCTCCAACGCCATTCCATCAAGCCATAAATGACCATCACAAATGTAAATAAAGTGACTTTATGATACCATGCAGTGTATTTCTTTCATTACAATACAATAGCACATTTATTATACATAGAATAAGGTATGTTGTGTGTAGTTTTAAGGCTTATTTAGTTGAAAAGTGTATTTAATGGAAACCCGGGAACGGATTATTCCCATTTTAATGGTTTCCTATGGGAATTTTTTTTTGAGATACACACTTTTCGCCTTACACACTCTGTCTGGGAACCAATTAAGTTCGTAAGTTGAGGTCTCACTGTATTCTGTTTTTACTTATGTTGAACATAACATCCCGACCGTGTTGGAATTGGCTTTTGTATTGATTGTTGTTATTCTTTCGAAGGAAAAAAAGCCATATGGAGAGCAGTTGTTGTCATTTGATCCCTCCCCGAATTCGTTACATTTGTGTACTTTTGTTCAAATTCAGTTCTGGGATTGGTGTGCGGTTCACTTGATTTCAGATCACTTCAATTGACTTCATCTCATACCAAAGCACGACAACCGCAAGTCCCCCTTCGAAATAACTCGCCACTTGGTCTCCAATAACAAGTCTCACGAGAATGTTGTGTGCCGAGGCTGTTGGTCGGGCTCAGCTGGATGATTTTTAATGGTAATGGAAGCATTAGGCGCAGGCACACACGCAGAGTGTCACCACACAAATAGATGGATTCAAATGCAAACATCCCACCAACAGAGCACCCCTAAGGAAAAAAAACTAACAATGCCCCAAAAATGGTGGTTAGCTGCCCTCGCCAGTTCTGCATTTGAATCTCTTCTGGTTTCCCGTCTGGAAATTCTCCTGCTGCTTGCGTTGATTTTCCCACATCCACGTTCTGAAAACATGCTATCATGTTAGTGTGATTAAAATCACTAAATTGTCCCTAAGTGGAAATGCTTGTGTTTTGTATGTGTCTTTACGCAAACTAATGTCTTGATGTATTTTTTGTGTTCTTGTGCGGCGTAGTACTGGTACGAGGGAATGGACGCGGCTGACCTCCCGGTGGACTTCAACATCGTCTGGGATGGAGATTTCTTCATTGATAAGCCGGTATCCATGAAAGGTAGTCTGAGTGTTGACATTCCAAATCTGTACCTTGTTGGCATTGAACAATTTTCCAACAATGATGTCCACCAACGATTCAGTTTAGTTAAAACACGTTTGTATGCTTTCATGGAGGACTCTTATCTATCTACAGCAGGGGTGTCAAAGGCATTATTTGCCGCGGGCCACATTGTAGTTATGGTTTCCTCTCGAGGGCCGTTATGAATTTGGGGAACCCATTAGAATGTTTAAATCCCTTCAAATACTACATATAGAGCACACAGCAAATTAATGAATAACTCGTTTTCAAATCTGAAGTCAAGAATAATGACTTTTATTGTGGTTGACATCCAAAAATATGACATTTTGGATCAGATTTTAGCTATCATCATGGAATTTAACAAGTTTGATTTGCTTTCGCGGGCCGAAAAAAATTATGTGGCGGGCCTGATTTGGCCCGCGGGCCTTGACTTTGACACCTGTGAGCTACAGTATCTCTCTATCTCTCCATATATCTCAATCTTTCTCCTTTTCTCTTTTTCTCTTTTTTTCTTTTTCTCTTTTTTCCTTTTTCCGTTTTTCTCTTTTTCTCTCTATCGAGATAATGAGCTAGCTAGCTAACGAGCTAGTTAGCTAACGAGCTAGCTAGCTAACGAGCTAGCTATAGCGCTAGCTAGCTTGATAGAGAGAAAAGCTAATTAGCTAGATAGTGAGCTAAAGGGCTAGCTATAGAGCTAGCTAGTTAGCCATGGAGATATCTGGTCATGTAGCTATCGTGCCATGTAGCTATGTATTTATGTAGCAAGATAGATATAATTGGCTCCGGATTCCCTGTGGGGAGTTTAAGTGTTCTCTCCAGGTTTCCTCTCACATTCCAAAAAGATGCATGGCAGTCTGATTGTATACTCAAAAAATTGTCACTGCATGCGAGTGTGAGCGCGAATGGTTGCTCGTTTCTGCGGGCTCTGTGATTGGGTATCAACCGGTTCAGGGTGTCCCCCACCTACTGCTGGAAGACAGCTGGGATAGGCTCCAGCAACCCCGGCGACCTTTGTGAGAATGAGCTTTTCCGATGGATGTGTTACTCATACAATCTTTCAATTTATTCTCATCTCTTCCCTTGTCCGTGTGGCGTTGTGCGCACAGCGTTGCTCTACAAGTGCGAGGCTCAACGCTCGAGCTGCGGCCAGTGCTTGAAAGCGCCGACTGCATTCCAATGCGGCTGGTGCGCCGAAAGCAGGAAGTGTGTTCTGCGTCAACACTGCCCGGCGCCAGAACACAGCTGGATGCACCATGGACGCCACAACGTGCGCTGCAGCCATCCTCGTATCAATAAGGTAGGAGCAGCCCCGACCCGCCTGGGCGCCGCCCACCTGCGCCCGCCATCTCATTCAAGTTCATGTCCCGCAGATCTCTCCTCTGACGGGACCTCGCGAGGGGGGGACTCGAGTGACCATCGAGGGGGAAAACTTGGGTCTTCAGGTGAAGGAGATCACACACGTGCAGGTGGCCGGCGTTCGCTGTACGCCCGTTCCCTCGCTCTACGTCAGCGCAGAAAGGTCAGTGTCGGCCAAACTTTTATTTTGGGGTGGGGGTGGGAACATCATCAGAGCGTGCTTCCAAACACCATTCGGCGCGACCAGGACATGACTGACATCTGCCTTAAAGAGATTAGATGTCCACTGGACTGTATATATTGCTCAAATTATCACCTCGATACAATTCAAACACCGGTTTGAAATATCGTTTCACTCTGAAAATGATGGTGAACAACTTATGGCAAAGCAATGTAAAGAGCCTAAGCGTGCGCATCAACATTGACATTTGATGGACAGGCAATTCATCTGCGTGTGTTTGGTTGCATACACGTACCAGGGTGGTGTGCGACATGGCTGAGGCGCTGCTACCTCACTCTCCCGGCGGCGCGGTGGAATTGTGTATCGGCGTGTGCAGCGCCGAGTACCGCACCATGTCCACACAAGCATACGCCTTCGTGGTGAGAACTTTGTTCACGTCATCTTTGGCTCTTCTTTGATTGTTGAGACGGTGCCAAGAAGAGTCTTGATGCCTCTCTCACAGAGTCCCAGTTTGAGCAACGTTCGTCCAGATAGAGGTCCAGTTTCCGGCGGAACCAGGCTGACAGTGACGGGTCGGAATTTGGACGCCGGGAGCAGCGTGTCAGTCTTCATCGACAAAGACGAATGTCTGTTTGTCAAGTAAGTCACAGGAATCACTGCTCACCCAAACGGCAGTCAAAATTTTAACATTCTCCTTCTTCTTCCCATCCAGACGTATCAATCGCGAGGTAGTTTGCATTACTCCCACCTCAGCGTCTGGAGTTGGCCCCGCCCCCGTCCGCCTGATCATCGATAAGGCAGAAGTGACCAGCTCGGAGATCAAATACGCATACACGGAGGACCCAACCATCAGCGCCATCGAACCTAACTGGTCCATCCTCAAGTAGGCCTTCGTCCACCTCCGCCGTCCTCCAATCACAGCACAAATCTCTGACGCCCCTCCCCCCCTGCTTTGTATGTGCGTAGCGGTAGCACGGTGATCACTGTCACGGGAACCAACCTGCTCACCATCCAGGAGCCCAAAGTCAGGGCCAAGTTTGGCGGCGTGGAGACAAACAATGTAAGACCAGTCACACTGTTTGTTTTGACATCAAATTGAAATGACTTGACCTACCTATGACATAATTATGATATGACTTTGTGGTTTTTGACTCGTGATGGGCAAATGAAGCTTCGTGAAGCATTTGTGATAGTTTTACTCCTCGAGATGGCACTCTTGGTTTAAAGATGAAGTGGATTTTCCTTTGCACTCACTCTCAGATTTAAACCAAGAGCACCATCTGGATGAGTCAAAAAAAATCAAAGGGCTTCATGAAGCTTCGTTTTCCCATCACCAGTTTTGACGTCATTGTTTTTTATCTCAAAGTGACGTCCTTACGTTATTTTGGCATTACATTATTCTAATTTCACATAGTAATGTAAACCCGTTCTTCTCACACTGGTTATGACCTCATATGGTGGTTAAAATTAGACCGATTAGCGTTGCTGATACAGTATATGTACAAATATCGGCATTAGCTTTAAAAAAAAAAAGCTAGAGATCAATTTAAAACTTCAAAGAACTTATTTTTACATTTTGATTGAACTACCTAAAACGTGCTGCTCACTGGACTTCTTTTTTTTTTTTTTATACTAGTAAAAGTTTAATATTTTGAATTTTTGACATTTTGCAAAACATATAGTTCGAAAACTGGAGAGTGCTATTTACTTGCTTCAACTTTTGTTTTTGGGAGCCCCTTGAACTTTTTGTCGGAATTTTACAACCAACATTTCGATTGTCCGAAACAAAAAAAAAACTACATTTTCCAAATTCTGCAAAGTTCTTCAATAAACAGAAGCGTAAAGACATTTTGACTAAGTTGGCGCTTCTAATTCTTTCTTCCTTTATTTTTTTACACCAAAATATTCCCTTTGCCTGAAAAAAAAATGGACTGCAAATGTCGGCCTCCTTGATCGTATCGGTTCACATTTTTTTGGTTGATTTCTTATGAAAACACAATTTTTCTGACCTCGTATGTTTCCGGGTTTTGCTCTCGTGTGCCTCCTCAGTTCTGCACGGCGATCAATGACAGCGTCATGACGTGTTTGGCTCCCGGCCTGGTCTACGGCAAACCCGATCCGCCGGAGGTGGCGCTGCATGCCGACGAATTTGGCTTCATCTTGGATCAGGTGATACGCATGATGTGATACGAGTCTCTATTTTCAATAGAATCAATGTCATTATTCATATCGACATTGATATTTTGCCCGTCAGGTGTCATCTCTGCTGGTGCTTAACTCCACCTCTTTCACGCACTACCCCAACCCGACCTTTGACCCCTTGGGCATCTCAGGCATCCTGGAGGTCAAACCGGGGTCGCCCATCATCCTCAAGGTGAGAAACGGCGTCACATAAAATTGCGACTTGGGGAGCGGACTGTCGCCTGAACCGCTTTTGTGCCGCAGGGCAAGAATCTGGTACCGCCCGCCCCCGGCAACAACCGTCTCAACTACACCGTTTTGATCGGCGAGTCTCCGTGCTTGTTGACGGTGTCGGAACATCAGCTGCTTTGCGATTCGCCCGAGTTGACCGGAGAGCAGCGGGTGCTGGTGAGTTCGCCCTTCGCCCAGCGCTCTGCAGCATTTTAGTGTCCGTTAACCCCCCTCCTCCCACAAAATTGCTGCAATTCCCCATAGATCCTGGTCGGAGGTTTGGAATTCTCCCCGGGAACCCTGCACATTTATTCGGACAGCGCCCTCACACTGCCGGCCATCATTGGCATCGGCGCGGGTGGCGGCGTGCTGCTGGTTGCCATCATCGCCGTGCTGATTGCCTACAAGCGAAAGACGCGAGACGCCGACCGCACGCTAAAGCGTCTTCAGCTACAGATGGACAACCTGGAGAGCAGGGTGGCGCTAGAGTGCAAAGAAGGTGCGCACAGCCATGCGCCACCAACGCACACGTGAGCGTGTGTCTAACTAATGCGTGCATGTTTTTTTGTGTGTGTGGTGTAGCCTTTGCCGAGCTGCAGACCGATATTCAGGAGCTGACCAACGACATGGATGGAGTCAAGATTCCCTTCTTGGAATATCGCACTTATACCATGAGGGTCATGTTCCCGGGAATTGAAGAACATCCAGTCCTCAAGGAGCTCGATGTATGGCGCCCACACACAAACAAACACATTCGCATTTACAAACACGTTTAGTTTGGATGTCTATTTTCTTCTTTCTTTTTCTTCTTCTTCTTCTTCTTCTTCTTCTTCTTCTTCTTCTTGTTCTTGTTCTTGTTCTTGTTCTTTGTCTTCTTCTTATTATTATTATTATATTTTTTTTCATTTATTCGTCTTAGTTTTTCTTCTTGTTATTAGTATTATTGTTATGATTATACTCTTATTATTTATTTTATTTTGCCTTATTATTGATTTATTTCTAATTATTATTTATTTCTTCTTCTTCTTCTTCTTCTCTTCCTCGTCTTATTATTATTATAATACTTACTGTTATTATTATTATTACACTATTACTGTTTTCTTATTATTATTACAATAACTATTTTTTCTCATTATTATTATACTTATTATTGTCTTTCTTTTTTCTTTTGTTTTATTATTATTATGCTTATTATTGTTATTATTTTTCTGATATTTTTATTATTACAATACTTCTTTTATTATTATTATTATTATACTTCTTTTTTCTCATTTTTTGCTTATTATTTTTGTTCGTGTTTTTCTTTTTCCTCTTCTTCTTCTTCTTCTTCTTCTTATTATTATTATTATTATTATTATTATTATTATTATTATTATTATTATTATAATTAGATAACTTTTTATTGTTGCTGTTATGTATTGTTGTATGTGTTCGTATTGTTTTTATCTTTTTTTTCTTGCTTTTCTTCTTATAATAATAATAATCATTTTATTATTATTATTATTATTATTATTTACAAAAGCACAGTCGGTGTTGCCAACTGAGCGACTTGCCCCACTGTGTCTACTTTCAGTCGCCGGCCAACGTGGAGAAAGCCCTTCGTCTTTTCAGCCAGCTCCTCAACAACAAAATGTTCCTGTTGACCTTCATCCACACGCTAGAGGGTCAAAGGTCGTTCTCCATGCGGGACCGAGGGAACGTGGCTTCACTGTTGATGGCCGCGCTACAGGTACCCTCTTCCCCTGCGCTAAATGCTCTATCTAAGACATGTCTGCTTGTCGAAGGACTGCCTAGCTCGTACGCTAAACTAACGTAGCATTTTGAACATAGCCTTGGAGCTAGTGCCGCGGTTGCTCTACTAACGGGCGTGGCTTTGCACCAGGGTCGCATGGAGTACGCCACGGTGGTGCTGAAGCAGCTGCTGGCGGACCTTATTGAGAAGAACTTGGAGAACCGGAACCACCCCAAACTGCTGCTGAGGAGGTCCGTGGGCAACCATCGATCCAGAGCGTTCCCGTGTGGGCTTCAAGCTGCAAAGTACCGTTTGACCTTTGAACTGTGTCTTGCAGAACAGAGTCGGTGGCTGAGAAGATGTTGACCAACTGGTTCACCTTCCTTCTGTATCGCTTCCTCAAGGTGATTGGCAGGCTCGAGGAATCTAAGATGCTAATGAGCTAACGTAGCCTTGTCGTCGACTGCAGCAGCTCGAGACCTGATCCACTCCAATTTGGACACAATTCGCCAAAAATTGCGACACAATTTGCTGCAAATACAATACGATTGTCTTCAATGTGGTTTTTTTTCCTGCTTCTCCGTCAGGAGTGCGCTGGTGAGCCTTTGTTTATGCTCTACTGCGCCATCAAGCAGCAGATGGAAAAAGGCCCTATCGACGCCATCACGGGCGAAGCGCGTTATTCCCTCAGCGAAGACAAACTCATCAGGCAGCAGATCGACTACAAGCAGTTGGTAACGCTCGACGCCTGCCTATGCTCGCAAGCACATGGACTTCCGCCGACCGTCTCATCTCCCCTTTAGACGATGATGTGCATACCCCCGGAGGGCGAGGCGGGAACGGAAGTACCGGTCAAGGTGTTGAACTGCGACACGGTGACGCAAGTCAAAGACAAGTTACTGGATGCCGTCTACAAGGGGATTCCCTTCTCGCAGCGACTGCAGGCTGACGATATGGATCTCGGTAATATTTGATGAATGACGTACTGGACCGTACATTTGATTGTGATGCATTTTTCACGCTAATTATGATATGCTATCATAATAATGATATGATTGATCCTGACAAGCGTCACAATTGCGTCTTCCATTAGAAGATTCACTTTGCACGTGTGTGCGTGTGTGTTGTCAGAGTGGCGTCAAGGTCGGCTGACCAGAATAATCCTGCAGGACGAAGATGTGACCACCAAGATTGAGAGCGATTGGAAGCGACTCAACACGCTAGCTCACTATCAGGTCTGTGTCTCCACCTTGCCAAGCCCCCCCCCCCCCCCCCCCGTCCACCAGGTGACCAGGAAGCGACGTGCACCCTTGGCTGAATGCTAATGTGTTGCTAGGTAACAGACGGCTCCCTGGTGGCCCTGGTCCAGAAGCAGGTTTCTGCTTACAACATTGCCAACAGCTTCACGTTCACCAGATCACTCAGCAGATATGGTACACACACGCACACACATACAAACCTTCACCTGGACTACATGTTCATAATCAGGCTTTCTTAGTGACTTAGCGTCTGAGATACCTATCGACCTCGCTCCAGTAGATGGCTCTTCCATTCTATTTGCTTGCTCGCTAGCTCAATTATGCTATTGTATCATTATGGAAGTCAATAGTATTACAGTGAGACCTCAACTTACGAACTTAATTGGTTCCTAGACAGAGTCTGTAAGGCGAAAAGTGTGTATCTCAAAAAAATAAATTTATAAATAAATAAATTTGGATTGAATCATGTCCTCAGTGAATCGTATCATATTCAAGTTCATCGTAATTGAATGTGAGCCATATTATAAGTACTTTTACAATAATGAAAGATGAGATAACAACTGGAAGAGCTACTTGTGTGGATGCTTCGCTGACACGCTAGCAGGCGGATGTTGTCACCGCGCCACCACACCCTCACAAGCTAACCACAGAGTGCTTGTCCCTGCAGAATCGTTACTGCGCACATCCAGTAGTCCTGACAGTCTGAGGTCCAGAGCGCCAATGATCACACCGGACCAGGAAACAGGTAGCTGCTATTTCGCTAAGCTAACAATGAGCTACGACACATGCTACATTGTCGGTATCCTTAACGCAGGTATAGCAGGAAAGTCGGAATTTGACTTTGGTGTCAACGCTAATCTTGCGTGTGTTGAAGGTACAAAACTTTGGCACCTGGTCAAGAACCACGAGCACAGTGACCAGCGGGAAGGAGATCGGGGAAGCAAAATGGTGTCCGAAATCTACCTGACGCGCCTGTTGGCTACGAAGGTGTCACGATAATTCCTCAAATATTGAGAACACCGCAAATTTCGTGCACCGTTCGGGCAGTTTGGAAATCATTGCGGTTTGCTCCTCCCGCCAACAGGGGACGCTGCAGAAATTTGTGGACGACCTCTTTGAGACGGTCTTCAGTACGGCCCATCGAGGGTCTGCCCTGCCGCTGGCCATCAAATATATGTTTGATTTTCTGGACGAGCAGGCTGACAAGCGACAGATCAGCGACCCGGACGTACGACACACCTGGAAGAGCAACTGGTAGGATACATTTTGACAGCTAATTTTCATCAAAGATGGCTTAAGTCTCCCGAAAGGTATTTTTCATGCTTAATTTTTTTCTGGAGCGCATCAGGGTTTTGAGATATTTGCGGTTTTGATTTTGAGCGAGGATATGCGGTTCCCAAAATGCTTGCTTGGATAAGTTAGATCTAAAAATAATCTTACGAATTTTGGTATTTGTTGTCATTCATCAAGGAATTTAAAAGAAAAAATCAAAAAGTTGCTGTCCTTAACTCTTAAATCATAAATATGACATAATATTTGACAGTATACCATATTATATTCTTGTGGTAAAACTAAATGTGTCAAAGAATATCTCCGAATGAATGAATAAATTCTAAATACATAACTAAACTGAAATAGATGAATAAATAAATAGATAAATACATACATAAATACAGAAATGAAATGAATATAAATGAGTGAACGAATAAATACATAAATAATAAATACATAAATACATGAATAAATGAATAAATACATGGAAAAATAGATAACTAAATAAATACACAAATGAAATAAATGTAAATAAATGAACAAACAAATAAATGAATAAACAAATTCATAAATAAATAAATAACAGTTTTGAAAGGACGACCGACGTCACTTTTTTGTTTCTTAACTGACATCAGAAATACGTTTTATAGCATCTAAAGTACCCGAAACACGCAGTATATTTTTATTCAAATGCAAAACACCAATAAATATGACTTAAAGTGTCCAAAATCTGCAAAAAAATGAGCTGCGAATTGGGCATTTTCAGAAAGTCCCGCCCCCAGTTTGTGACGTCACGCCAAGACGTCTTGCATTGCTTGAGAATGAAAACAATGGCTTCAAATTCGGATAATATGCTTTATTGTTACACCTCTAGTTATGAATATGATTCAAATAGTTCTGAAGAGGAAAGCATACATGTTTGCAATCGATTAAAGAATTTATTCCATGCCATTTTGAGGCAACATTGGGGGGAAACGATCACCAGAAAAGAGGCACAAAATGGCGACCTCCTGTGGCCACCTCCATTTCCACAGGCTGATAAATTCCTCATACGGAGCTTGGACACCCTCTTCTGGCGGCTTTTGGGTGCAATACAAGGTTTTCAGACCAAACAAGACAGCAAAATACATTGACGTGATGGAAGAACTGCTACAATGTGTCTTTTTTTTCGGTCAGGGGGCGTTCCTTTAGTGACGTCACTTACAGACTCGTCACCAACTCAAAAACAAGACTTCCTGAATATTCAGTGCGAGTCTTAAAACGTAAAATATAGCTATATGCGGTGGGCTCTTATTAAAATACGCTCAGTAGAAGTCATTTGAAGCCATTTTATAAATTATGGACACAACTTGTCCGGAGACGTCGGTTGTCCTTTAAAAGTTTCTTTGCGTCCATGAAAAAAAAAAGTAGTGACCAGTGAAGATACGATTCATTCCGATTTAGCTAACATTCGTTCAAATTTGCATTTGATTCGCTACAATTCACCGATGGCGACTTTGTTTTTGCTATTCCGATTGAAATCATTCCGAATGAACATCTGCGGTCACCAGTTCACACGTGACCGGATCGTTTCCGTTTCTATGCGCCACTGCGTTCATTTGTTACACTTTGTGACGGTCGTGAAATCGATGTAAAGGGCACGCGAGTTATCACAATGGGAGTTCATTCGTCTACCTACCTAGTTTCCATTGATTTTCTCCTTTGGGATTCATTCAAATAGGAAAATAGGGCTCTTGTGTTTTGATGATCAAAAAAATTGCAGATCAGTCCTTTACGATTCACATACAGTGAGACCTCAACTTACAAACACCTTAACTTACAAACTTTTTGTCTTACAAACGTCAAATTTATGAAAATTAAACCTTATAATAAGCACTATTTTCATAAAACACACCCACCACGGCTGGCGGAGTGGTCTTCGGCGGTAGCACACGACCGAACAGCACCAACAGTCCTTATGGAAGGTGACTAGATCTCCTTCCATAAGCCATCAATGACCATCAAAAAGTTAAATAAAATTTTATTTTACAGCACAGTTTATTTCTTTAATTACAGTCCTCATGCAATTCCCTTTGACCTTCGACCTCCAATGCCATTCCATCAAGCCATGAATGACCATCACAAATGTAAATAAAGTGACTTTATGATACAATGCAGTGTATTTCTTTCATTGCAACACAATAGCACATTTATTATACATAGAATAAGGTATATTGTGTGTAGTTTTAAGGCTTATTTAATTGAAAAGTATATTTTATGGAAACCCGGGAACGGATTATTCCCATTTTAATGGTTTCCTATGGGATTTTTTTTTTGAGATACACACTTTTCGCCTTACACACTCTGTCTGGGAACCAATTAAGTTCGCAAGTTGAGGTCTCACTGTATATGATTAACCTCCACATTTGTGTCCAGTCTCCCTCTTAGGTTCTGGGTCAACGTGATCAAGAATCCGCAGTTTGTATTCGACATCCACAAAAGCAGCATCACCGATGCCTGCCTGTCAGTCGTGGCCCAGACCTTCATGGACTCGTGCTCCACGTCGGAACACCGACTTGGAAAAGACTCCCCGTCCAACAAGCTGCTCTACGCTAAAGACATCCCTAACTACAAGAGTTGGGTGGAGAGGTAACGATGGCTAACTAGCATCACCCCGAAGCTAATTTGTTATAATACAGAGGGAGGGTGTTAGCTAGTAAGCTAACTAACGATATGCTAATTGGCTCATAACCTCGAATAACCAACTCCACCAGCTTTGTGCGCGGTTAGCAGACATGCTAACCCGCCATCATGGCCTCCCAAAAAATCGACGCCGTTGTTAGATGCTAGCAAGCGCATTGCTAAATATCGACCAAGACTGATTGAAGGACAAGCGACGCCTGCGGACAAGTTGTGTCCATAATTTGTAAAATCACTTCAAATGACTTCTACTGAGCGTATTTCACAAAGATTCCATTGCATTTAGCTATATTTTACGTTTTAAGACTCGCGCTGAATATTGAGGAAGTCTTGTTTTTGAATTGGTGACAATTCCTGACGTGACGTCACGGAGGGAACGCCCCTGACGAGAAAGCGACACACAATGCATTTTGCGGTACCTTGTTTGGCCTGAAAACTTCGTGTTGATCCGTGTTGATGGCAAAATTAGAAGGAAAACACACAAATAACGCGATGGTGAATCGTTGTGTGAAACAAAAACAACTATTTGATATTCGCTGACACAAATTCCCAGCAGACAAATCAGCCCATTTCCAACTGAGCTTTGGCGCCATCTTCTGCATTTTCTGGGTGCTACATTGCTGTCATTGAATTGAAATGGGAGGAGTCCTTTAATTGATTGCAAACATGTATGCTTTCCTCTTCAGAACCATTTGAATCATATTCAGAACTGGATGAGTAAAAAGAAAGCATCTTCTCCGAATCTGAAGCCATTGTTTTGATTCTTGAGCAAGGCAAGACGTCTTGGCGTGACGTCACAAACTGGGGGTGGGACTTTCTGAAAAGCCACAATTCGCAGCTCAATGTGTTGCTTTTTAGCACACTTTAAGTCATTTTTATTGGTGTTTTGCATTTGACTAAAATTATCAGCCTGCCTGTTTTGGGTATTTTCGATGCTATAAAACGTTATTCAGATGTCAGTTAGGAAACAAAAAAAATGGTGTCGGTTGTCCTTTAAGTGTATTATCGTGTTTCTCGCAGGTACTACAGAGACATCGCCAAAATGCCCAGCATTAGCGACCAGGACATGGATGCTTATCTGGTGGAGCAGTCGCGTCTACACGGCAATGAATTTAACACGCTAAGCGCGCTCAGTGAGCTTTACTTCTACATCAACAAGTACAAGGAAGAGGTGAGTTCAGAACGCTAATAATTGTACATTTTCTACGTACGTTGTATGAGAATTCGGTTCGGGTTTAGCTAATGAACTAACCGTGCATGTGATGATGCAGGTTCTGACTGCACTGGACCGCGACGCCTACTGCCGCAAACACAAACTACGCCACAAACTGGAACAAGCCATTAACTTGATGTCAGGAAGCTGAAGAGGCAAAACCAAGACGCCTGCGAACTGGAGGGAGGAGGGGGTGGGGTAATGATTTCTTTGAATTTTATTCCGAACTGCATCAATCAATCATTGAATTTGCTATTTATTTGCCAAGAGACGGGCTGGAACCCATTTGTGGAATTAGCATCCAGAGCTAAACGGGGGCGGCGAAGGACCCCGGACACCATGTAAATAGCCACAACGGGGCAAATGAGCGATCGCCAAGTTGAACATCCAATCACGCTGACCGGCCACAGCTGTGCCCCCCACACCTCTTCCTCATCCCTCATTGGTCAGCCACGCTGGCCTCCGATTGGCTGGGAGAAGTCTTTTCCTGTTTACTGCCCCGCACCCCCTCACTTCTCTGGACTGTACCACCTTGCGGAACATTCCAGCGCCGTTCTTGCCCTCTTTCCCGGAGTGCCATGTTAAAAACCCGAACCAAGACCCTAACAAACTCGGACCAAAGCCGAGATCTAAGATCGAAGCTGAGACGGAACTCAATTTCAAAATACTTTGTAAAGACGAATGAAAGATACAAAACAATGACGTTTACATTTGGCATTTGGGGGGGAGGGGGGCTGCTGATTGGCTCTTCACAAGGAAGGGAGGAAAGCCACTACTGGACCAACGCCACTGTGTGTGTGTGTGTGTGTGTGTGTGTGTATGTGTGGGAGAGGAAGCAACAGACTGAAAATGGCCGTTCAAGCTGTCGGGTCAGGTCTAATTAATGAATTCATCCATCCATCCATCCATTTTCCGTACCGCTTATTCCTCATTAGGGTCGCGGTAATTAATGAATTCAGTAGACTAAAAAAATATTTGCTGGAATTTTTGGGTGGCTTTAATGACTTCAACCGACCGAAAAGACTCATTGATACTGTCATATTCGATCTAATCTCTGAAATCAACGACTTGATAACGTTAGTGCTGTTGGTTTAGGTCAAACGACCACCATCGTCAGTCTGAAAATGCTCATTGTTTTTCTTTACGGGTAGGGTCTAGGATCTGGTACCAGCAGATTTGGAAATATTACTTCATGCTGTTGGGTCTGGTCCGGTTCCTGAAAAGAAGAGACTGAAAAATGATAGTGGGGGTGGCTGTGGGGTCTGGTCTATTTACTGAAATCACACATGCACACAAGGGTATTTATTGATGATCATTGTTTTATTTAAATCATTGTTTACACGTTATTTATTATGGGTGCCAACCAGCTAGGGGTTGATAAACTTAATATCGTTTGGCGGAAGCGTGGGTGACACACACGTCGTCTGTAGCGCTACCGCCAAAAGACCATGCGGGCTCCGTCACATCAGGAATCCATCCTGTGGGAAATGGTCGATTGCTTGGATAAAACATTCGACCGGGAAGATTCTCCATGATGTCATCAGAAGATAAAGAAGGAAAAAGAAACATGTTTGTTTGTGAAAAACATGTTTGAGAGCATTGCCTTTGTTTGATTTTTTTTTTTTTTTACTTTGAAATGTAATCATGACCGCCATGTCCATGTAATAGCCTGTGTCTTTTTTTCTACATTGCCATTGCCTTGGTTTGGACTTTGTTCACATCATGACTAAAGTGTAAACCACACCTGACTCTGCCTCTAACTTGGCACATTTGCTTTCGACCAGTCAATGTGCTTACGTTTGTAGCATGCCAGGAAATAGACTGTGCCGCCCTAAAAAAATGGATGCAGAAAGTGTGTGTGAGACAGCGACAGTCCAGCAAGTAGAGTTCGGCTACAACAATCCAGCAAATATATAATACCCCGCCCATGTTTTTTTTTTTTTACCATTGACATAAATGTATTCCATCAAGGACATAAACTCTGATATGCAGATGGTGTATCTTTGACATAAAATTAAAATCCAACTGAATTTAGGCAAGGAAAATCCCGGAGTCCCATACAGCCTGGAAAATGGTTAATGAATTTTCTATGATTACTCCTACTATTGCAGATAAAAATAGTGCTGGGCAATAAATTAAACCAAACATTTGGAACCTTAAAATATGCAACTAGATGATTGTAATAATAATAATACATGTAATTTTTAAGCGCCTTTCAAAACTATCAAGGACACTTCACAGTCACGGGATAAGAACTACAGGTGACCTTGGGGCAATGGTAAAATCTTTAACTAGCAAATTAATTAACCCCCCCCCCCCCAAAAAAAAAAAATACATACACACAAGCAGGAATTGGATTGGAACAGTGCCAACATATGCGGTTTGAATTCACAAATCAAGTGACCAGTACATATATGGTATCTTGCCGCAATTTAAAAAAAATATTTGAAACAAAACAATAATCCCGTTTTAGAATTTTTATCACAGCTGTAGTCCCGCAAATGGGCAATCCCTGGATGCTGACATAATCATCTTCTCAACAGAACGAATTGGTTACCATGGCAACTAGTATTCCATGAGGCATGACATCATATGAGTACAAAAACTAATTATGACGGGATGTCTCACTCGGGATAGAAAGTTACAGGGGGCTTTGACACCTTGACGTCATTGTGTGTTGACCTTCATCCGAGGCGGGGGGGGGGGGGGGGGGGTTTAAAAAGAACTCCCTATTGAGGGGTTTGAGTGAAAGGATGTAAAAAGATTGGCTACTTTCCTCCAGGATTTTTCGGCGTTAATTTGCCTGGCAACAGCCAACCGGTCCATCTTGTGCATCATTTATGATTGGGTGGCGGCCAATCACGTGACCACAGCTGCCATGTTTAGGAAATGAAAGGCAGCATTCTTGGAAATGGAGAAAAAAGAAGAGCAGCAGGGACTAATATCGTTAGCTTGTCAGCAGGTCTCCCGTCCGTGTGTCCTTCGGATGTTTCTTAATTAATCTTTTGAACCAAGCACCGTGACAGCCCCGAGCTCCACGCCCCCTCCCCCCGAACACGAAGCCATATTAGCCTAAGAATGAACTGCCAGGATCGGGGTGCTGCATGTTGCTGATAACAGCACTCTGGGGGAGTAGGGGAAGCGGATTATGGAAGGATTGGGGGGGGGGGGGGGGCTTTGAAACGAAGCCAAACTAAATAAAAGTGGGGCACCAACATGGCTGCTGTTTCACGGTGAACAAAATGTGTCCTAAAAACATGAGACCACTACCCCCTCCACACACACAGGGTTGGCCCACCTTTAAAAAAACTTTTCATAAATAGTAATGTAATAATTGTCATTTGTATTTGCATTATTTCTGTATTTCATTATTTTAAAAACATTTCACATTGATAAATACTTATGAAATTATTACTCTTCAGTGTGGATCTAACAATTTGTTTGACTAATTTGAATCATAAAACGTTATAATTTATAAGGAATGAATTATTTTACTGTTTTGTTTATTTACAACAAATGCATTCAGTAATTCTGTAATATGTATCGTTTAAAAAAAATCATATTCCAATTCTTTGTGTTACTATTTAATCACGTCGTTTATCAATAATAAATTAACAAATTCTGGGTACAGTATTTACAATGCGAAATATGAATACATTTGATTAAAAGGGAATTTAATTAAATAAGACTATTTGTTTTGGTTCGAATAAAGGTGGCATCCAGCGCCCCCCCCCCCCCAAAAAAAAAAAAACGCCCGCGACCGCCATAAGGATAGATTCGAAAATAGATTGGTGGATGGACGTATACTTACTATTACGTAGACTTTGGCTCCCTCTACTGATCATTAAACGAATTTATTCCCGTGACCCTTTTTGGCGATTTCCAAACGTCGACAATACCTGACGTAATCTAAAACGTATGTGAACAAGTGAAAATATCTATCAAGTTACAGCTAAATGTATTAAATCGAAAAACCGTCTCGCATTTTTAATATTGACGCAATTGAACGCAACAATTGATGTCGCTTGTAGCACCGCCTCTTGCCCCTTTATATAACCAATCAAATGGCGCTATCGGGATGAGCTGGCATTTCTCCCGGAAGTAGGAAGTGTTGGCTGCATAACAACCTGTAAAAGGGCTTGAAAACTGATCACGTTTGATTATTACTTATTCCTGAATATTAGCAATTCGTCTACGGGTGAGTGTCAGAGATTAATCTTTTTCGATCACTGTCTTCCCCTGGAGCAAGTATATTTTTTTAACCTGTATAGTTTTCCAGTAAATAGACGGCTCCCTATGAAGGCAACTCAGCACGCAGATGTTTGAAAACCTCTTTTTAGTCGTAGGCAACATAGTTGACATTTTATGACAACTGTTTTGTGACCTAGCAGTCTGTGTTCGCTTCTATTGATTTTATTCACGTCGAACTGAAAAAAAAAACAATGCTAGTCTTTACACATTAACACAATGGAACTGACTAATTTCAAACGAGTTCAGTTTAGAATGACTGTCAATGTCATTTTGGTTATTAAAAACTGCATTTCAATTGAATTTGTTGACATTTGGATTGATTGAATGTTTCTTGACCAAGCAGTGAGCTTGCTGAAGATTGGATTTCAAATGAGTTCTTATTGGATTGGATTGGATATGCCTTTATTAGTCTCACAGTGGAGAAATTTACATTTCACAGCAGCAAAGTGATGAAAGGAATGTAAGTAGAAAAACAAAATACATGAGCTGCTGGAAAGGCAGCCACTCTCGCGGCGCCGTCTTGAAGTAAAAAAAAACCCAAAAAACTAACAAATAATATGGCAGCATAAAGACAATATGACAAAACAAAGACACAGAGAGACATTCATTCATGTAAATTTCTCCACTGTGAGACTAATAAAGGCATATCCAATCCAATCCAATCCAATCCAATTCATCAGGACTTGCTGTACCCTCTTTGTGATGACATGAAGCAGTTCTAGATGAAAGATATCTACCTTCCGATACGTTTGATCCGTTTTAAATGAATTTTTCATTGAGTTTAGAGCGAATTTCAAATTTTAGTTTACATTTCCATCATGTTTTTAGATCAACAGCATTCCGAGTGAGTTTTGATCTGAATTTAAACACATTTTGTTTCGAGTGTCGACTGCGTTTCAAATGAGTTTCGATCCGGTTTACACTGCATTTAGATTGTGTTTAGACGGCATTTCAAATGAGCTTCGGTCAGGTTTATCCTGAGGGGCAACTGATTTTTTCATCCGTTTTCTGCTGTGATTAGATCAGGTTGAGAGTCTATTCAGATTAGGTTCAGACAACGACATTGATGATTCTTCAAAGTTAAAGAGTGTGTGTTTGTGTGTGAGCCAGAGCGATGAGTCTCCAATGGACCGCAGTGGCCACCTTCTTGTATGTGGAGGTCTTCTTGGTGCTCCTCCTCTGCATCCCCTTCATTTCCGCAAAGAGGTACGTACGTGCTTCAGCACACGTATGCGACGTTAAGCCGTTTTTGGCGTTGTCCCCCGTTTATATTTAGATTAGCAAATGTGCGTGGTATGTGCAACAAATTTGACAAATTGTGGCCACAGTAGGAATCATGTGACCCGCTGTCTTTCAAGTGTTTGCTACCATACGATTCAAATTTGAGGAAATCACGAGAAGATTGACAATGACTCTCGTTTTGATTCAATTCACTTCAAATACGCGGGTCACAGAAATTGTGACACTGATTCCGATTATTATCATTTCATAGTGAACCTGATACGATTGGCTCCCGTTACGGTATGATTCAATGACCATAATCCTGCGATTGATTCTGCGTTTCCATTCTGAGGAGTCTGTGATTTTTTTCACTCCAATTTGTGATGAGCCATTGGCTTAGCCTTTTTAGTCTCACAGTGGATAATTTTACATTTTACAGCAGCAAAGTTAAGAAAGCAAGAGGGAAGGAAAAAAAGAAGTAGAAAAACAAAATGTAGCCACTCTTGCAGCGCCATCTTGAAGTCAAAACAACAAAAACCAAATAACAAATAAGGCAACACAACACAAAAGACACAGACAGTCATTCAATCCTAAGCACTTTCTGCAACATCTTTGTTGTGTGAAGCAGTTCTAGATGAAAGAGGAGATGATTAAGGCGTCCTTTTCACCCGTGGATCAGGGATGTCATGGTGGAATGTGCACGTCTGCTACAAGCTAAACGTTGAAAGCAAACACAAACGCAGAGCGCCGATGCGTATGTGGAACTGTCGCGGCTTGGAATTGAAGCGGATTTATGTGGGACAGGAGATGTGAGACAATGTCTTTTCGTCAATGGATGCTACAGCTTCGTGTTTGCTTTCAACATTTAGCTTGTAGTAGACGTACAAATTCCACCATGATGTCCCTGATCCACTGCTGACATGGATGCTTTGATCCTCTCCTCTTTAAACTGGGACTGCTTCATGTCATCATAAAGAGGGTACAGCAAGTCCTGAAGAATGAATGACTCTGTGTCTTTGTTTTGTCATATTTGTTATTTTTTCAATTTTTTTTTTCCCCCAAGATGGCGGCGCGTGAACACGCAGTGGCTCCCCTCTCCCGGCAAATTGTCGTTTTCATGTTTATGTTTGTTAAAGTAATTATAAGTGCCTTGCATGCTGGGTCCGAGAGGACAGTTATTTCATCTGTGCTGTATGTCATGCATATTAGCATATTTGACAATAAAGCTGACTTTGACTTTTTTGACTTTGACAAACCTGTAGCATCCATTGACGAAAAGAGATTGTCTCACATCTGTCCCACGTAAATCCGCTTCAATTCTGAACTGTGACACTACCACATGCGCGTCGGCGCTCTGCGCTGACTCTCCTTTCTTCTCATCGCTCATCTCATGCATCCATCCAGCCGCAGACTATCTAAAAGCACTCGCACCAGCGATGATATAGTCAAATGGCACCGTCATTCCACCCGGTCAAAAACAGTGCTGGCATATTGGCATTGAGATTCACCGCAGAGACTCAAAAGCTCCGTATGACGCAATTGCTCATGCGTGCAGGTGGAACAGCGTATTTAGATCCCGACTGGTCCAGACCATCGCCTTATATGGCAACACTTACTTCATCGTGGCCATAGCCATCCTCGTCTTCCTGCTCATCGGTAAGTGCACACTTGCGGGTAGCTTGCGTCCGACCAAGTCCACCAACCCGCCCTGTGGTTGACGTTTTTGTCCCCCTTTTCACGCAGATGCCTTCCGCGAGGTGAGGAAGTACAGCGTGACCGAGAAGGTGGACCTGACCAACAATCCCACCGCCATCGAGCACATTCACATGAAACTCTTCAGGGCGCAGAGGAATCTTTACATCGCTGGATTTGCACTCCTGCTTTGCCTGTGAGAGCACCCGCGTACCCCCACGCGCAGAATCCGTCCGTCTTTTTTGCGATCTATAAATTCATTCTGAACCGTATTTGAAACGCACTCAAAAACCTGAACTCGTTTGAAACCCAGTTCAAACTGTCTTTTTCCCCTTTTTCCTTGTTCGCACCACCATTCAATTCACCGACCAGTTCGCGCACCCATTCCAGAATTGATGAAAAGCAATATGGATACCATAATCATAATGTATGAGTAACAAAACCATCATATAATTAATTCTTTATTGACATAACTGACTAATGAAAACTAAATAAAATACAAATAATAAATACATAAAAATATGATAGATTATATAGATTCTATAAAATCATGATAATAATTAGATTAGCTCAGATTAGCCTTTATTAGTCTCACTGTGGTGAAATTGACATTTCACAGCAGCAAAGTTATGAAAGGAAAAGAAGCAGAAAAACAAAATACAGTGATACCTCGGTTTACGAACCCCTTGGCTTACGAACGTTTCGTTAGTGGGGGGAGTTAAACATTAAAGGGACAGGCAGACGACAGAGTCAGAAAACACACACACACACACACACACACACACACACACACACACGAAAGAGAGACGACAGAGCTTGAAACAAAAAACAAAAGTGAAATGACAAGGTAAATAAAATGACTTTATTAGAAATAAAATGACTATTATACTGTACACTTTCTTTCTTTCAATATAATACCATAGCACATTTATTATACATAAAATAAGGTATATTTTGTGTAGTTTTAAGGCTTACAAAAGTAGAAAATTATGTTTTATGGTGACCTGGGAACGGATTATTCTCATTTTAATGGTTTCCTATGGGAAATTAATTTTTGGGATACACACTTTTCGGCTTAAACACTCTGGGAACCAGTTAAGTCCATAAGCCAAGGTATCAATGTACAGGCAATATATTATTGGTCTACCTTACAGCTACCTGTACCTAGTGATTGGCAAGTGAAGCTTCATGAAGCAGTTGTGATTGCTTGTGACTACTCTAGATGGCACTCTTGGTTTAAAGATGCTGTGGATTTTAAAGACATGTGGTTTGCACTGTCATATTTAAACCAAGAGCACCATCTGGAGGAGTCAAAAACATCAGTGCTTCATGAAGCTTTGTTTTCCCATCGCAACCTGAAACACATGTTTGTGTACCAACATGGGCTTCCGGCAGTAGGGGGCGATACCGCGCCGAGTGGACCGTGAACTGGTGGATTTCCATTTTGGGAGTCCTAACTGATCGGATATTTCCGGAACGTCTTTACGTCCCATTGCCGCGGCCATATTTGGACTCCTGGAATCACTTCCTGCCGACTGTTTGCGTCTCCTCGATAAACGCAACCCCTCGGTGCCCTCCCGCTCGCTCCCTTTGCCCTTTTTTGTTCCGTCTGTTCCTCAACATGGACGGCGTTCGGTCCGGTCACGTTACCCCAACCCGCATTGCGCTTTGACACCACGAGCTCGTTCCACACGCGTTGCTAAATTTAAGTTGACAAAAGCCACGCAACACCTTCCGCTGGTTTTGGACCCTCCTCGTTTCAAGCGCACGGGGGAGGGGGGAGGTTGATCTCAACTTTTTAAGCAGCCTCTAAGCTTAAAAAAATGGTTTTAGTCGAAAACTGAATCTGATCGCCACCTCCGGCTGACGGCATTCTCAAACGGTAAATGGTTGATGTCAAATCGGTATCAAATCCTTGTAGACCTGAACTTCTTAACGTCGCTTGAGTTACTACACACCCACTCCCAGGTTTCACAATTTCTTTGGGGGGGGGGGGGGTTCACATAAAATACTTGTTAGCTTAGCGCACCAAAGGTACCAGTGTACCGTTTGTTGTTGCTTCCCCAGTGGTTCACGTTAAATTTGTGAACATTTTACCTTGGCATACGAACTTTTTTCGTACACTGAGCTGCCCCAATGAGTGAGTGTCGTTCGCGAACGAGCCCGTTCTTCTAACAACAAAATGGCAGCCGACTGTTTTTGTCCTCTATTCCCTGCCCCCAGTCTTCGGTTAAAGCCATGTGATTGGTCAAGGACGCAGCAGTGAGGGTGGGGCGTTTACACATAGCAAGAGAGTGAAGCCGTTCTCCAAAAAGAAAATGGCTGCCGACTTTTTATGTCCTCCATTCCCCTCCCCCAATCTTCGGTTAAAGCCACGTGATTGGTCAAGAACGTAGCAGTGAGGGGAGGTGGTTTAAACATTAGAAACAGGCAGACGGCAGTGAGAGAGTTTCAACTTTGATAGTTCAAAGGCAGAGTGTAGACTGCAAGGTTAATATCCCATAAATCAGGCTCCACAAACAACCCGCACAAGCTATCTGTACACTTGATGCAAAAAGCTATCAACCCAGCTAAACAGAACACAATTGATGAGGAACAAGATAAAATTATCACAGAGAAAGCACCTACAAGGGATCTTTCTTCAAGATGGCTACGTTCCTCATCAAGTGTTTAATGCTGATGAATCCATTCCATCAAGCCATCAACGACCATCACAAAGGTAAATAAAACGAATTTATTGTACAGTAGAGTTTATTTCTTTAATTATAATACCGTAACACATTTATTATACATAAAATAAGATATATTTTGTGTAGTTTTAAGGCTTACAAAATTAGACGGTAGAAAATTATGTTTTACGGGGACCTGGGAACGGATTATTCTCATTTTAGTGGTTTCCTATGGGAAATTTTTTTGGGATAAACACTTTTCGCCTTACACACTCTGTTTGGGAACCAATTAAGTTCGTAAGCCAAGGTATCACTGTACAGGAAACATCCGACTTACAACCAGCTCGACTTATGACCACCCGTACTTCTACGCCTGGCATTGCTACGCGTTAGCAGGCCGGCAACGCGTTTGACGATTTTATGCCAGCCAGCCAGCATGTCACTCTCGTACAGCAATCGACCGTGTGATGGCACCAGAGGGGGGAGTTTGCGAGTAATTTAGCCTCTCTATTCATCATTTTGAATGGATTTCGACTTACGACCGTTTGGTCGGAACGGAACACGGTCGTAAGTTAGATTTTACCTGTACTTTGTAAGGAAAAAAAATGCAATCACTCGATGTTCCGCTGATGATTGAGTTTATTGGTGCCCCCCATTCCCTCCTTGCAGGTTATTGCGTCGCCTGGCCACTCTTCTTTCCCAGCAGGCCTCCCTGATGGCATCCAACGAGGCCTTCAAGAAGCAGGCGGAAGGCGCTAGCAACGCCGCCAAGAGCTTCATCGATGAAAATGAAATACTGCAAGAGGTGAGTTGGGGGTGGTGGTGGTGGGGGGGGGTCTGTTGCCCAATGATTCCCAAATGGCCTTTTTTTAGCAGGAAGAGGAGAATGTTAACCTTCAAAATAAAATATTTTGCTTTTTTTTCTTCCTTTTCCTTGCTCATCATTTTCTTTTTGCAATCTTGTCAATTTAACCCACCACCCCCAATAAACTTTTTTCTCTCGTTTTTTTATTTTTATGATCAAGTCATTTCTGTACCCTTTACCGTTAACTGTAAAAATGACACAATCCTGAAAACGAAGCATCGGCAGCTGTTTGATTCCGTCACTCTCTCAGCTGGTCTCGTCACTCTCCGCGTTGACCTTCGTTGACCTTTGCTGTCGCTTGATGATGACATGGCCCAAATCGCGAGCGCTCGTTGTGTGTGTTTTTGTTTTGTTTTTTTTTTACTTGCCCTTTTCCAAAATCTGCCCTGATTCTTCTTCTTCTTCTTCTTGCGACAGAAACTCAGAGAAGCTGGCCTGGAGGTGCCGGAGGCGGGAAAGAAAGGAGTCGGTATCGGCCAAGAGAACAAGACCCTAAAAGAGGAAGTGAAGACCCTGACAGAGGAACTGGAAGCCACCCAGAAAGGTGAGCGGAACTCTCAAAACGATTCCAAACAAGGCCTTATTAATTTTTTTTTTTTCCCCCCGACGCGTCAAGTTTCTGCTTGTGTGTTTTTGCAGCTCTACGCAAGAGCGACAGCGA
Source organism: Hippocampus bargibanti (assembly GCF_051943395.1). Lineage (NCBI taxonomy): Eukaryota > Metazoa > Chordata > Actinopteri > Syngnathiformes > Syngnathidae > Hippocampus > Hippocampus bargibanti. The sequence goes on from NC_142734.1 coordinate 27,581,590, forward strand.
CGTTTCGGCCATGAAGAAACAAGCCGCCAACCTGACGCAGGAATACGACCGACTGCTGGACGAGCACAGTAAACTCTTGGTGGGGTGCCGCTCGTCTTTTTTTTCCTGCGGTGGCCATTTTGTCGCGCTGTTCAAGTGTGCCTTTTTTTTTCCTTTATTCGCTCTTTGACACTGATTCGCTGTGAAGACCCCTTGAAGGGAAAAGCCGAAAGGAAAAACCATTTAGGTTTTTTTGTCTTTTCTCTGGACTTTACTCTGATTTCTTTTCCCTCTCTTCACTTCTATCTACGTAGCTATCTAGCTATTTCGCTATCTATCTTTCTTGCTATTTATCTATCTTGCTATCTATCTTTCTTGCTATCTATCTTTCTTCCTATCAATCTTTCTAGCTAGCTAGCTAGCAAGCAAGCTACCTAGCCAACTAACTAGCTATCCAGCTAATTAGCTAGCTAGCCAGCTACATAGCTAGCCAGCTACATAGCTAGCCACCTACAAAGCTAGCCAGCCATCTATCTAGCCGGCCATCTAGCTAGTCGGCCATCTAGCTAGCCGGCCATTTAACTAGCCAGCCATTTAGCTAGACTACCCATCCAGCTAGCCGGCCATACATCTATCATTTACTTATTTATTTATATTAATAATTATTTTCTCTTCCAGTTATCGCTGCTCTTTCCACCTTTGCGTTCTTCACTATTTCTATTTTAGTTTGTCACCTTCACTTATTTTTCCTTCCTGTCCTCCCTCCTCTCTTTATTTCATTTTCCTTCCTTCTCTATTTTTTCGCATTCACATGCACGCTAACGCGCAGTTTACTGACCTCTGTAATTTGATTATTTATTTTGTCTTCAGGCCAGCGGTGACAAAAAATCCGACTGAAGATGTAGAAGATGGACGCTCTTTACTTCGTGGGCCTACTTTGTGGTGTGATTGTTACTTCCAGTTGCCACCTCAATGTTATTTTTTTCTTATTTGTTTTCTTTCAATATATGAGGCCATATTCCCACTGTTGAAACTCTGGAAAAAAAAATAAACCTCAAATCACAAACAACCTAGTCATGGTTGCGCAAAAAAAACAACAAAAAAACAGCATGACGCACGCGGCCCATTGACTCAACAGGTGTTTCGCTCTCTTGGCTTTCACGCAGCCTTTAGCCTGACTTGGCGCTACACTAATTTCTGTGAGGTTTTTTTTTTTTTTTTGGGGGGGGGGGTGTATATCCCATTACCATGGAAACTGTAAACACAACCTGTCATGTGTCAACGCTAATACACAAATTGACACAAACTTGTCTTGCGTGTGTCATTGCACCCTCAGGGTGGATATACGTTCGTTCTTCCCAACGTGCATGTCATGGCTGGAAAAGGCGATCGGGGTGTTGAAAGGCAGCTGTTGGCCTTCTTTTAGAAAGACCTTTTTTTAGCCCCCCCACCGATACACCCCAGGATCTTGTTCCTCAAAGTGCTGACTCGAACCAGCCAACGAAGTTATATTTGGCGGTGACGGCAGTGCCATTTTGGAAAGGAAGCGACACTCCGCCCCATCCACATTTGACGCTTCCGGACAAAGATGCTCTTTTGGGGGTCATTTGAGAAACCACTCGACTTAATTGCCTCGATTTGCTTAATAAAACTGAAACCAATTCTGCAATATTGACGTGATGGTGAGTTTATTATTAATGTTTGGTAGCGTAGTGGCGAGCGTGTGCGCCTCACGCTTCTGAGCTGTGGGCTTGGAATCTGGGTTCTAAATTTCCATGTCCTAAATTCAGGTGTTGACTGGCAACCAGTAGGGTTGTCAGTTGTCACCCTCTAATATTTCCAGAGAAAATTACATTTGTTGCTACTGTGAAATGTAAATTTCTCCACTGCAAGACTAATAAAGACAAATCCAAAAATAAGATACTCTAAAATACGCAAAATACTCTCCGTCTTTTTTCATGTTTGAATACCAAACAATGAAACTATCACACACACGCGCGCGATGGACTAACGTGTATAATACGTCTGTGTAAGCTCTCAGTCGTACAGGAGTGGTCCATCGATGAGAAGGTTTCTTCAGCCGTCACTGAACTGAGTTCGCTGACGAAGCCTCTTGGATAGGAGGCGAAACGTCCGAAACCTTCACTTTTGTACAGATGACGGCTGAAGAAACCTTCTCATCGATAACGTGTATAATGTAACACGTTTTAGCAGGAAGAGGAGCATGTTGGCCTTCAAAATAAAATTAGGGTACTAATTTTGAACATGAGCTCAATTTTGAAAATTGAAACATAAAACATAAAAACCTGCTTTTATTAACGTTATGATTTTTTTATTTAGTTATTGATATGATCTGTTAAGATGTTCATTGTGGTTAAGTCTCCAGTTAAGTTCCAAGTCAAGCAGATCAAAAATATTCATAAATCATATTTTAAAAAACAGGCCAGTTGAACCTCGTTTCAACAAACGCGTTGACGTTCTCACCACATATTAAAAGTCCCAATTTCACGTAATTTATTTTCCATTTGCTCATTTTTTTCTTCAAACGAACACTGCCATGTCAACATGATTATAACAACCGGATGTCCCCCACGAAATCGTGAAATGGTCGAAGCGAATTTACTTGGGGGGGATGTGGGATTCGTCTCCGTCGCTACATTGTCACGAGGTTCGACTGCTATTTTTTATTGCTTGGTAAAGTAATCATCTGTAATCAGTGCTATTAATTTAATTGACAAATTAAAACAATGTTTAATTGGACTCAACCTTTTTGGGGGAGACACTTGATGGTAATTAGCACGCCCCAGCAACGTTATTGCTGTTCCTGACATCCAAGAAGGTTAAACACCTATCCCGCCAGTCACAGTTTCACGGTAAAACAACATTATTTACAACCTGTTCACATTTGTTTTTTTCTCCGAACGGATTTCAAGTGTTTTTTTACAAATGTCATACTGCTTGCTGGTCACATGTAAAACGTTAAACAGCAACAAAAAAAAAAAAAACAGAAAAAGAAGCGTTCTGTTAAACGTGACCGTGACGTCGCTCGTTGACCCGAAAGATGACAGGAAGCATGAGGCGATTGGCTCGCCACCCGGAAGTACTGATAATACGACATCGGTCTTAAATGATACACTTTGTGATTTTGTTGACATTTTAGAAAACGGACTGCATAAAAGAAAATTAGTGAGCGCAACATTTTCAAACACTGAATAAGTTTTCATCACTTTGAACACTAAGAAAAAAATCCCTTTAAGTCAGTGCTAGAGGACATATGGAAAAGTGCTCTATTCATGTTACCATTGTAAATAAAATATATTTCTAATTATTGTTTCAAGGGGCACTTTGACTATTTTCCTTTCAATGCTAGATAACACTTTAAAATTGAGTGTGCGCGCGTGTGTGTGTGTGTGTGTGTGTGTGTCTGTGTGTGTGTGTGTGCGTGTATGTGTGTTGGGGGGGTGAACATAAGTCTCCTTTGAAGCAACAACAACAAGGAAATTCCCTTTTTGCATCAACCAATGAAAAGTCTGCTGATTGGCCGGTTGAACAACAAATGGCATTAAGACAACAGCATAAGGCAACACGCATGACCACTCTTTTTGTTTTCCAGTGCTGGTAAATTCTTTCTAGGATTGCCGTTAGGGGGTACATGGGGTCCCGGGGGTCCCGGTCCTGGTTTTGGAGCAGGACCGGATGGTTCACAGTGTTTTCAATTTGGCGGGTCAGACAAGAAGACAAGTGTGATAAAGTGCGAATGAGCGAACAGGCTGACATCGGAGGGGGCGGGAGGTGGTCACATGACGCTCTCAAAAATGATGACTTTGTTGTCATCGCTGGCGGGCGACAGTGAGCTGAGCGGCTTGACGTCGGGGGCCATGTACTCCAGGTGGTGGTTCCCCCACACCGGGCTGGTCAGATGAGCCCAGCGCTGCATACGCAAAACAGGAAGTCAAGGGGGATCAAATTTGCCAATGTGCGCACGCTTCCGAATGTAATGTGACTGATCCACTGCCATGCTGGTGAAATTATCAGCATGTTGGCAGGCGGAGGACGATTTACAATGAAGTCACATAACCATGAATCCTCCCCTCCAAAAACATGTTATTATTCGTAAAGTCTCGTTATATCGATATCGATTATATTGATAGTACTGCTTATTACGATACTATTTTCATTTCCCGGCAAATCTATAGTCTTATGTATACAGTAATTAGTTCCGGTTAGTAAATACATGGTTATTACGATAATCCGGCTACTGCGGTGCCCTTTTCATCTCCCGCCAGCCATTTTGCTCTGCTTATATCGATACCAAAGCAGCTTAAGCTGAATCGATATTTGCCTTGGGAGTTCTATACAGTACCACCATTAGCGATATCTGTATTGGTCACACCGTTGGTCACGTGACCGGCTTTCGTGTCTTGCACTGTGTAGCAGAGCTGCAATAGCATCTGAAACATCCTGTAGTCTTCTTATATACAGGACAGTTGTTCAACACCAATTTCAACCATGGGGAAATGTAATAATTGTGATATCGGAACGAAGTACAAGGCAATAGTGGCTGTGGAGGAGAATCCAACAAGAAGCAAATCCTCCATTGCGAAAGAGTTCGACGTGCCGCAGAATACTTTATCAACGTAAGTAATGTAAACGTTGCAGTTTTTGTTTTCCATACATGTATTTAAAGGACAACCGACGTCTACGGACAAGTTGTAAGTTTGTAAAATGGCTTCAAATGACTTCTACTGAGCGTATTTTACAAATATTCCACCGCATATAGCTATATTTTACGTTATAAGACTCGCGCTGAATATTCAGGAAGTCTTGTTTTTGAGTTGGTGACGAGTCCGTACGTGACGTCACTAAAGGACCGCCCTTTAACCGTAAAAAAGACACCTTGTGGCGGTCCTTTCCATCACGTCAATGTATTTTGCTGTACTTGTTCGGTCTGGGGACCTCGTGTTGCACGCAAAAGCCGCCAGAAGGCCAGAAGAGGGCGTCCAAGCGCCATATAAGGAATTTATCAGCCTGTGGAAGCGGAGGTGGCCACTGGAGGTCGCCATTTTGTGCCTTTTTTTTTGGGGTGAGAGATTTTCCCCCAATGTTGCCTCAAAATGGCACAAATAAATTATTTAATCGATTGCAAACATGTATGCTTTCCTCTTCAGAACTATTTGAATCATATTCATAACTGGATGTGTAACAAGAAAGCATCTTCTCCGAATCTGAAGCCATTGTTTTGATTCACAAGCAATGCAAGACGTCTTGGTGTGACGTCACGAACTGGGGGCGGGACTTTCTGAAAATGTCCAATTCGCAGCTCAATTTTTTGCAGATTTTGGACACTTTAAGTCATTTTTATTGGTGTTTTGCATTTGACTAAAAATATCATACTGCGTGTTTTGGGTATTTTAGATGCTATAAAACGTTTTTCTGGTGTCAGTTAAAAAACAAAAAAGTGACGTTGGTTGTCCTTTAATTGTGTTGTATTCAGATATCTTTATCGCTTGCAATAATCACTGTTTTTTATACAGTATGCTGGCGTTCGTGGTTTCTCTCGTGTGTATAGAACAATGTCGAGTACTACTCAGAGTCACGATTGCAAGAGTGCGTTATGAAAATAATTAAATGATGTTTTTATTTCATGCATAAGTTTATTTTTCACTTCACTACAGTACAAAAGCATGCAAGATACGCAATCCAAGTACTCAATGAGAAAATTACACGCCATATCAAAGATCCCCCTTTTATTGCCCACTTTTAATACAGTTCGCCGCAGGATCGGATATATCGATAGTCTGGTTATATCGATATTTTTTCCAACTCCCGAGAATATCGAGATGACAAAACTTTACTGTGTTATTTTTTTGTAATTGTGAACTCTGACCTGTGCGAAGGAGCCTTTGGCGCGGCACAGTTTGTAGAGCAGACTGAGCGGGATGCACAACATGGACGAGAGCGCCAGACACCAGCCGATGACTTCTCCCCACCACGGGTAGACGTACGTGTTGTTGTACGTCAACGCTTTGTAGTTGACCAGGTGGAACAGGAAGATGCCCTGCAAAGCGCACACGTTGCATTTGCTCGCATTTTCCAACATTTCACGTACCGCCATCCCCGTTCATGCATTTTTGCACCGGAAGCAATCCCGATCGTTCGCATGATTCCAACATTGGCGACAAAATCACAAACAGAACAGCTTCTGGAGGTATTTGGTGTATTTATGACCTACCATGCACACACACGGCGTGATGAAGGACCAGCACCATTTCATCCAAGGCAGCGGCCTGTAGCCAATCATACGCGCAATGTCGTCCATGAAGCGATCGGCGCCTGCAGCGGGATGTCGGCGTCGTCAACAATCGTGCGAAAAACATCATTCATTAAAAAATATTTTGAATTAATTTATACTGTAGTATATAAAAACGTTATTTTACAAATACATTTTTATGGTTTCGAAAAAAAGGGACCAACATCGGAATCTTCAAAGTTCTTTGACACGAAATCGTAGCATAGCCACTTATGCTTAAAAAGGCATACTATATGCAGAATCATATGCATAACAGCTTTAATTTAATTTAATGTACTTTAATGTAATTTTATTTAATTAAAGATCCCGGTTAATTTAATTAATCTAATTCAATATAATGTAATGTAATCTAATTTAATTTAAAGGACAACCAACACCATTTTTTTGTTTCCTAACTGACATCAGAAAAACGTTATATAGCATCTAAAATACCCAAAAACACGCAGGCTGATATTTTTAATCAAATGCAAAACACCAATAAAAATGACTTAAAGTGTCCCAAAACGACTTCTTTGTGACGTCACGCCAAGACGTCTTCGCCTTGCTCTAGAATCAAAACAATGGCTTCAGATTCGGAGAAGATGTTTTCTTGTTACTCATCCAGTTATGAATATGATTCAAATGGTTTTAAAGAGGAAAGCATAAATGTTTGCAATCGATTAAAGAAGTCCTTCCGTGTCATTTTGAGGCGTCTGGACTCCAATGTAGCGTCCCAGAAAATGCACAAGATGGCGCCCAAGCTCCGTTGGAAATGGGCTGATTTGTCTGCTAGGAAATTGTGTCAACTAGTATCAAATAGTAGTCTTGGTGCAATCCACAACGATTCACCATCGCGTTATTTATGTGTTTTCCTTCTAATTTCGCCATCAACACGGATCAACACGAAGTTTTCAGACCAAACAAAGTACCGCAAAATGCATTGTGTGTCGCTTTCTCGGTCAGGGGCGTTCCTTCAGTGACGTCACGTCAGGAATCGGTAAAGGTAAAATATAGCTATATGCGGTGGAATCTTTGTAAAATACGCTCAGTAGAAGTCATTTGAAGTGATTTTAAAAATTATGGACACAACTTGTCCGGAGGCGTCGCTTGTCCTTTAATTAAGGTATTGGTTGCTAAAATTACATCCAATTTATTTAATTTAAGATCCTGGTTAATTTAATTAATTTAATCTAATTTAATTTAAGGGCATGGTTAATGTAATCAAACAAATTGAATTTAATTCAATCTAATTTAATGTATTGGTTAATTAAATTAAATCAAATTAAATTAGATTTACTAAAATAAAATCTTCTTTTCCTTTTGGCTTTTCCCTTCAAGGAGTCGTCACAGCAAATCAGTGTCCTCCATCTTCAGAGGTTTGACAATCAAATAATTTAAAAAATTGACTCTCAGTCAGACAGGAGTGGTCCATCGATGAAAAAGTTTCTTCAGCCGTCATCGGAGAGTTTCGTTAGCAAACAGTTAGCTGACGAAGCTCTTCAGATGAGAAGCGAAACATCCGAAACCTTCAGTCCAGTCCAGATGACGTCTGAAGAAAACTTTTCGTCCATTTAATTGAATGTAATTTGATGTATTTAATTTTTTAAGATAGGTGACGCCACAGGTGACGTACCGTAGACCCACGACACCACCATGCACTCCCAGAAGGCCTGCCACAGGAGCGTCATCCCGCTAGCCGAGTAGTAGTCAAACAACTGGAAGACGTACATCCCTCCCTGCGGATGTACCAAAATCCACCATTGTTGGAGGAGCCGGGAGGTGGGGGGGGCAACGCGGGGCGAGTCCGACGTGCCACCCACCTGCGTGACCATGGAGAGGTCAATAATGAAGCACAGGAAGCAGCAGAGGGCCACGGCGATCTCCCTCTTGTAGCGGTGTTCGTATTTGCCAGGGAACAGATCCAGAATGCCCGTCACGAAACCTTCAACGCCCACAAACTGAAATCACCCAAACACACGCAGCAGACCATCGCATCACTCACATATTCCTGTCATGTGTCCGCGCCGTCTTTGCGTGTCACCTGACTGTCCAGTCCGAGCAGCAGCAGCATGAAGAAAAAGAGCCCCGCCCATAATGGCGCCACCGGCATCAAACTGACCGCCTTTGGATACGCGATGAATGCCAGACCAGGACCTTTGAAAACCCCCAACTCCGTTCAGTTACCCCCACAAGGTGAACGCTCGACCACATACGAAGCATTTAGTTAGCATCAAGCTAATGCACAAGCTCACGGTCACCTGACTCGGCGACCTGCGAGATGTCCACGCTCTGTTCGGCCGCCATGAAGCCCAAGATGGAGAAGACCACGAAGCCGGCAAAAAAGCTGGTCCCGCTGTTGATCAGCGCTAGCACTAAGGCGTCTCTGAAAGGCGGGAAAAAGCCAAACGCTAGCAACGACCCGCTACGGCTCCCGTTCACTCCCACCACGACGCACACGTACTTGTAGCAGTCGTTGTTGAAGCGGTTGTAGCTGCCCAGCGCCGTCAACGCTCCCAGACCGATGGCGTAGGAAAAGAACACCTGCGTGCCGGCGTCAATCCACACCTGCGGGGTTCAAGGCTCAAAGTTAAACGCTTTTACGGAAAACATCTACCGGACGTTGGCGCTTGGGAGAAAACATCATCACGGCTTCTCGAACAACAGGGTTTCATTCCGCTCGCTTCAGAAGTTAAGGCGATCTGGGGTCACGACGTTAATTCGCGTGAGTTGACGAAGCAGCGGTGCCACATCCAAGATGGCAGAACATGTAAGTCAGTGGTCCCCAAACATTTCCTAACTACGGACCGATCGACGCTTGACTGGGGGGGCGGGGGTGTTGGGATAATAACAAACGTGAATCCACTGTGTACTCATCTGGTACTTTTGCTAGCTGGGTTCAATTTTGCCGCTAAATGAGGAGATGTAATAGAGAGGAGAATCCGGTCATTTCAAAATAAAAGACTTGCTCGACTTGTTTATTCAGTAAAACAAATAATTACTTCTTGTGTACTGGCCCGTGATTGATTGATCCGCGGACTGGCATCGGTTCGCAGACCGGGGTTTGATGACCACTGGTTTAAGAGATTCCGGACTGACCTGAGCCTCCTCCAGCTTGGACCAGTCGGGCTGAATGTAGTACATGATGCCGTCGTACGCTCCGGGCAACGTGACTCCACGGACCAGCAGGATGATCAGCACCACGTATGGGAATGTGGCCGTGAAGTACACGATCTGAAACATGATCACGTGTGTGTGTGACTGCGGGGTAGAAGAAATCAAAACAAGGCTAACATTCCTCCCGCTGGGTCATCTGACCCCCTCCGAGAGCGGCAGGTGGGAAACCGTTGCAAATGCGGTGGGAACGCGGACAGTTCTCCGTCAACAGCGGTTTATGAAATGGTGTGGTGGACAAGTGAAGCTTCGTGAAGCACTTTTTGTCTCCTCAACAGGGCATTCTTGGTTGAAAGATGCAGTGGCTTTTGAAGACATTTCCATTGCGCTAACTTTTACATTTAAACCAAGAGGACCATCTAGAGCAGGCATGGGCAAACTACGGCCCGCGGGCCACATACGGCCCGTCAGGCTTTTCAATCCGGCCCGCCGAACTTGCCCAAATTATAGTACAAACAGTGTCTAAAACTCATGACAAAAAGCTAGCGAACAACAGGGCAGATAACTGAAAAGTTGCCTGCCCCATTTTTCCCAACTTGAAGCAAAATGAGACCAATCCCAATAAGAAACATTGTCACAAAGTATAAAGTTTTTTTTTTTTAATCAAGAATGCACCAACAACAAATGCTTGCTTGCTTAATTTACGTCAAATGCGCATGGCTGTAAATTTCGCCACAGTAGTTGATTGTCATTGTGGCGCACAATGCAACGTTTGCATTGATTCCTACGAGCCACTAAGCCCCTTTCATAAGTCTCACGTACACTTTACAGTCACGGTTTAATGTAAATTTACGTTTTGTAGCGTCACATATGTTGTTAGCTTCTTTTGAATCTTTCTTCTAGTTTGAGGTTCTGTGCATCTATTTTGGAAAATGACATGCAATTGCACGACTTTGTAACGCTTGCGAAAGTCCGGAAGAAAGAAGCAGGCTTCTGATTGGCTGCCGAGCCGAGTATGCAAATTTCAACTGCAGGTAGTCTATGTTTGTGTGCTCGGCGACGGTACACGTGTATTGTTAGCGCGTGACGGCGAGAGCGTCAGTGAGGAGTTTGTTGAGCGCGCGGTCAGGACAAACCATCTGTGATTTGGCGGAATTTAACACAAGTAGGTATTATTGAGCTTGAATATTTCGTTGTGTAATCATATGTTTTGAATGTTGAAAGTGATTCCATTTTTCAATAAATGTTGATTTCTTTGCCCCTTCGATGGAAACTTAAAAACAGACGCAATCTTGATAAATCACAGTGTATATGTTATTTTAATCTATTTCCATTTCCTCCTCCAAGTATCTGCGAAATAGTCTGTAAATGCCATATCTTGCATATTCCTTGAGACAAATTTATTAACTGATCAGGGATATTTTTCACATTTGAAAGACAGTTAATAAATTGGGTTGTAGTGTTTTTACTGTGCTATGAGGTTTGTACATACTACATTTAAAGGACAACCGGCACCATTTTTTGTTTTTGTTTCCCACTGACATCAGAAAAACGTTTTATAGCATCTAAAATACCCAAATCAGGCAGGCTGATATTTTTAGTTAAATGAAAAACACCAATAAAAATGACTTCAAAATGAATCCGGAAATGGTCAGTTTCAGAAGGTCCCACCCCTCTGTTCGTGACGTCACGCCAAGACGTCGTGCCTTGCTCGAGAATCAAAACAATGGCTTCAGATTCGGAGAAGATGTTTTCTTGTTCTTGTTCTTCTGAAGAGGAAAGCATAAATGTTTGCAATTGATTCTAGGAGTCCTCCCATATCAATTCGAGCCGTCAATGACAGCAATGTAGCACCCAGAAAAAGCAGAAGATTGCGCCCAAGCTCCGTTGGAAATGGGCTGATTTGTCAGCTGGGAATTTGTGTCAGCGAATATCAAATAGTAGTCTTGGTGCAACACACAACGATTCACCATCGCTTTATTTATGTGTTTTCCTTCTAATTTCGCCATCAACACAGATCAACACGAAGTTTTCAGACCGAACAAAGTACCCAAAATGCATTGTATGTCGCTTTCTCGGTCAGGGGCGGTCCAAACGTGACGTCACATGGGGATCGTCATCAACTCGAAAACAAGACTTCATATATTCAGCGCAAGTCTCAAAACGTAAACTATAGCTATATGCTGTGGAATCTTTGTAAAATACGCTCAGTCGAAGTCATTTGAAGTGATTTTATAAATTATGGACATAACTTGTTCGGAGTATTTCCGGCCCAAACACTCCCTCCAAATGCTCCTGGCCCGGCCCCTCTGTCAAATTTTAGAACCCAATGCGGCCCGCGAGTCAAAAAGTTTGCCCACCCCTGATCTAGAGGAGTCAAAAATGATCAAGTGCTTCATGAAGCTTCATTTTCTTGTCATTAATGAAATTAATGACATCATCTTCCACAGCGGGTTGATTTCAGGGTGAGTGATGGGAGGTGGATTTTTATCGGGTAATCACATGGTTTACTTCCTTATGACTTTTTATGTACATGTATTTTTTTTATCAACATAAAGTTTTACTGCTGTTGTTATCGTGCGTGCCCGAATCAACCGAGTCCACTCGAGGGCCTCATGTAGTTCTCCTCTGCCTGCCTCTGAATGCCATTGGTGATGTTTGTCCTGGGAGATGAGCGCCGTGAGTGTGCGTGCGCACACACACACACACACACACACACACACATTCCTCTTTCAATTGTTTTGTGAGGTCCGGATAACTCCAGATCAGGAGTGAGGACCACCGTTGCTAATAAGTTTAGAGGAGAACTAGTGTTACATTTGAACACTAAATGTCACCCCATTTCCCATTTCAACTTCTTTAAAAACAAAGAAATAAAACGTGGACTTGAAACTGAAATAACAGCAGCAGTGAGGTTTCTAAATGGGTACATTCAAAGTCCTCACCCCTGTAGTGAATTTGGTTAAAATACAATTTTCCTTTTTGTGGTATGAACCTTTTCCTCTCATTATCATGCACATAAACACACATAAACACGCACAGCGAGTAAAAAATGTGTGTGTATCCAAGTGAAATGAAAATACACACCAAAAAATCATTTTGGGTGAATTTGTGAGGACCTCTCTGAAACTTTAACAGATGCATATATAGACCCTTTAGAAGCCTTCAGAATGAAAAACTTGTGAGGACCGGCCAAAAGGTCCTCACTTGTCAAAAAGTCCTCACTACGTATGGTATAAAATGTGAGTGGTCTTCACAAGACTAGTCATACAAACATACACACCCACACACACCATGCGCCGCATGATGTTGTTATCAGAAGATTGTTTGAGTCGTCTTTTGAGGTTCAAGATAAGCACTGGTCACACTAGGACACAAGTGTCAAAGTCAAGGCTCGCGAGTCAAATCCGGACCGCCACATCATTTTTTTCGGCCCGCGAAAGCAAATCAAACTTGTTAAATTCCATGATGATTGCTAAAATCTGATCCAAAATGTCATATTTTTGGATGTCAACCACAATAAAAGTCATTATTCTTGACTTCAGATTTGAAAACGAGTTATTCATTAATTTGCTGTGTGCTCTATATGTAATATTTGAAGGGATTTAAGCATTCTAATGGGTTCCCCAAATTCATAACGGCCCTCGAGAGGAAACCATAACTACAATGTGGCCCGCGGCAAAAAAAATGACTTTAACACCCCTGCACTAGGACAATTCTTGGATTCAAGCTGTCCCACTTTATGTATTTATGTGTTTATGCATTTATGTATTATGTATTCTGTGTATAGTATTTAGTCATGTATTTATGTATTTGTTTGTTTATTTGTTTGTTGTGCTCATTTTCAAACATTCGTTGCATTATTTTGCCAATTTTTGCCCTTGAAATGTGTTGATGGAATTGCATTTAAAATTCTTTTTCTTTTTTTTTTTTTTGCCGCAGATTCCTTTAATCTAATTGTCAGATAGCCATGTAATCATGCAATCCAGAAAATATTTTCATACAAATTGAATTGGATATTGGTCAATTCATAAATCAATAATAATTTAAAAAAAATAATAATGCCTATATTTAGGGATACATTTAATTTGTAAACGCTTTTCAAAGCACCTGACAATCACAAAGCAGGGACATAAATAAAAACACAGATAAAATAATAAATAAATAAATAAATAAATGTCTTCTTTTCCTTTCGACTTTTCCCTTCAGGGGTTGCCGCAGCGAATCAGTGTCCTCTATCTTCATGATTCGCATGTTTGTTTTGGCCAAGCTTTAACAATACCATGAAAATAAACAATTCTATATTTGCATTTTATACGCCGGTGTCAATTGTTACTTGGAAGTCTCATATGTTTCGTTTATTCAATCATTGCTCATTTAATTAAATCAAAATTGGCAACACTGAGTGACGGCGGCACGGTGGGCAACTGGTTAGCATGTCCGGTTCAGCTTCGACAGTTGTGTGGCATTTGCATTTTCTCCCCGTGACCGCGTGTCTTTTCTCCAGGTACTCCGTTTTCCTCCCACATTCCCACAAGTAGGAAAACCGAGCACCCCAAAATGTCCTTTGGTGTCAGCGCTCATGGGTGCTCGTCAAAATGCACAAGTCCAAACTATGTTCCATTATGTGATGTAATGACAAAACTGGACCACACATACCATCTTCATGCGACGCATTATGTAACGCACACACACACACACACACACACACACACACACACACGCACGCACACACACGCGGACGCAAGCGCGCACACACCTCTCAGTCACGTCCCACTGCAGAGTATATGACCCCTCCCCCCGCCCCACAAAGAACAAATCACAAGCCGCCACATCACTGGCTGGCCGTGTCCCTCCTCAAGCCCCCCTCCCGGCATCGTTGCCATGTGAACGCTAAGTCTGCCATGTGACCATGTGCATGCATTCTGTGTGTGTACGTGTGTGTGTGTGTGTGTGTGTGTGTGTGTGTGTGTGTGTGTGTGTGTGTGTGTGTGTGTGTGTGTGTGTGTGTGTGTGTGTGTGTGTGTTGCACCCATGGTCAAAGGTCTCATGGTCAGCTGTCAAATCAAAGGAACCTGAGTCAAACTCCTAATGTGCGCGCGCGCACACAATCGGACACACGCACACGTGCGCGTACATGCCAACACGTATGTTTGCAAGCACACAATCGCATTCAGATGACACATATAGACTTGCAAGCACAGAAATGCTCACGAAGACGAACATTCACTCCCACATATTCGGACACTGCGACACCAGCACAAGGTCGGCATGATTTAGGACCTTGTGTTTAATGAGTCGGACTCTAGACGCCTCCCCCTCCCACTTCGCCCAGTCTGTGACGTCACCGGATGCTTTACCTTTCCCGTGGATTTGACGCCTTTCCACACGCAGAAGTAGATGAGCAGCCACACGGCCATCAGACACAAGAGTAACTCCCAGTTGATATGACCCGGATCATCCAAGCCCGATGAGATGTTCAGAACTTTGTTTCTGCAAACGGATATACACATCCACACACACACAGGTACTACAATGTTGCATATTGCCTTCGATATACAGTATATACACAAAGTGTATTTGAATTACTACATGTTAAGTACAAATGTTGCAGTTTTTGGGTCAGATGCCCATATTTTGGCATGGCAGACTGAATACAACATGACAAATTTCAAAACAAACTACGTGTAGGTGACACAAAGCGGCGTCACCAAACCGTGACACTATGAACCCTATTTTTGTGCCGAGCTTTGGTCAAGTTTTTCTGTTTTTTGATATTTTTCATGACTTTGAGCAGGTAGAATTGTGTGTTTTTTTTGTTGTATGTGTTTTTATTTGAAATTAAAAAAACAGTAATACAGTAATACAGTAAATAATTTTAAAAATAAAATATATAAATATATATATATATACACACTTTATTTTATTTTTTATTTTATAAAAAATATATAATATAATAATAAATATATATGTTTTCTTTCTTTTGATATTTTTCTTGACTTTGCTCAGGTTGAATTTTTTTTGTAATAAAAAAACTATAAACTATATAATTAAAATAAGTAACATGTTTTATTTTAAATACTTTTAAAAAAGTAACTATATATATATATTTTTATAGTTACTTTTTTTAAAGTATTTAAAATAAAACATGTTACTTATTTTAATTAGTAATTAGAAAACTTTCTATTTTTAGATATATTTTATATTTTATATTTATATATATTTTTTTATTTTATATTCTATATATATATATATATATATATATAAGTATATATATATATATATATATATATATATATATATATATATATATATATATATATATATATATATATATATATATATATATATATATACTTTGTTTTATAGAACGGCTGAAGAAAGAGAAGGAATATATATATATATATATATATATATATATATATATATATATATATATATATATATATATATATACTTTGTTTTATAGAATATAAAATAAAATATAAATATAAAATATATCTAAAAATAGAAAGTTTTCTTTCTTTTGATCTTTTACTCAATTTTCCCCAGGTGAGATTGGATATTTGTTTACATTATTTGTTTGTACTTTTTCGATTTGTTTATGTGTTTATATTTTTATTTCAATTTAAAAACCATTGAAAATAATAAAAATGAAAAACAATGTTTAATTTTATTTATTTATATTATTCTTTTTTTATATTATTTAATTTTTTAAATATATCAAAAATATTAAATATATAAAATGTAAATAAATAAAATAATATAAATATGGAAATATACATAATGATAAATAGCTAAATATTTAATTATAAATACACATTCAAAAATATATTTTAAATAAATAAATGCATCAATAATTTTAACATAGGTGCGTTTGCGCCTCTATACGCTATCCTAGGAAGGAACATAGCTGTGTGGTGGCCCAATTGTAACGACCAGTGACGTGCAGTCAGGGGAGGCAGGTGAGGCCGTGCCTCACCTGTCATCATGGAAATATCAAATAAAAAATAAATTAAACAGTTATATTTCTTTAGTGATTTGTACTTTAAAGTTCTTTTCCATTTAACTTCACCATTTTAGGATTTTTTTCAAAATCGCTGAATTTTCACATTTACCGTTCAAATACGAAGTAGAGACGAGCGGTGAGGCAACAGCTGGCCGAGCCTCACCATGGATTGCGCAATCACAATCCGAACTGTGCTGGTTTGCTCTGCAGTGACATCGCATGGCTGTCCCTCTGCATATCGCTATTAAAGTGTTCAAACACTTTTAGTATCTGAACTAAATTTCTACAGTTTAGCTGGTGTATATAATGTACAGTCACTTTACATTATAAACAGTGTACAACAGTGTTTATTTTATTTTATTTTAATCAAAACTGTGTGCATAGGTGAGGCACACAGTTGTCCTGCCTCATGACAGGGGGCACTGGTGATTACAGAGATTCTTCGTGCGCCTCCTCGGCTGAAGAAAGAGAAGGAAGGCTTCTACAAAGAAGGTATAGATGCCTTTCTTCAGAAGGAGCGGCGCATGGACTTCATTTATCAGTAAAGGTAACACGATAATAATGTTTTTTTTTAATTCTATGCTACAGTTTCTATAAAGAATGCTGACATGACATTTTAAACAAAACATGTTAACTGTTGCCAATGTCATGGTGAATAAGCTACTCTGTAGAGTTCATATGTTTGTAAATCTGACTGTGATGACGTCAGTGCCTCATCAGCCATGAACCTCACCGTACGTCACTGATAACGACATCCTTCACTTGGATTCAAATTGGAGTGGTCGGGGTGTACAATTTGCTTGACATTTCGCAAATAGAAATCGACTGTCACTAGGGTGCAAAACATGGGCCGGATAAACTGCAAGATCTCTCCTTGCAGATGACGTCGACACCCACGCAAGTCACCGTGGCAATTGGAGAATCCAGTTAAAGGACACATGGGATTTGACAATTCACACAAATGTCACATCAGCTGACACGCTGGCTGAAACGTTACGCGACATGACAAACAGCGGCGCGAGCAGGACTCACTCCCAGAATTCAATGATGGGCGATCTGGCCTGGGCCATGTGAGCGCAGGTGAGGTTGCCGCCGGCGACGGTGGCGTTGTAGTCACTGCCGTTGTTGCATTGGTGGAGCCTGAAGGCGTCCACGCAGCTGTTGGTGTTCCAGGGGTTGTCGCAGGAGGACCACGGCAGCTGGCTGCTGAACGACTTGATGAGGTAGTAGAAGGCCCATGCCAGCACCATGATGTAGTATGTGTTGCAGAAGAACACAATCACCATGGATGCGTAGCCCAGACCTGGACACCAAAAGCACTTACTACTATTGGTAGATCGCAAGACAAGGTGATGTGACATTTTCAGGAACTGACGCTTAACAAATCAAGTGGAGTTCTTTTGAAAAAAAAACTCGACGTCAGCCAATCCCTTTATTTGATTGATACACCGGAGAACCAATCAAATGGCATCTCATTGAGAGACTCACTGCGAGCTCAAACAACGCCCCTTCGTTGGAAAGTGAACAAGGATATCGTTAGTTACATCCTAATTTTTCGTTCGTTTTTTCCCCTTAAACGTAAGATAGAGTATAAAAAAGTGGAAGAGCTGGACCAAGTAAGAAGAAAAAACATATCACTTTCATACGGAATGAGAGGATGACTTTTTTTCAGGATGACATTTTCAAGTGCGGTTGTCTCGTCAGAGTGAACTCAGGTAATGGCAAACAATTGACATAATTATATTGTGTTGTGCAACATATGCCGATATACATCAACATAAATTGCAATAATCTTCACTATATTTCTCAATAAATATAATGAGTAGATCATTTTGACTTGGTCATTTCAAAAGTAGCTCCCTTGCTGAAAAAAGTGTGAGCACCCCTGCCCTAGCCAGATCACACACTCGCACACCTCCTTCATATTTTGCGATTAATTCTTTCTTAAATACAATACTTGTACGCACTACTTTCCTTTTTTAACTTGTAGCAGCACTTACTTTCTTTAGAGGCATGATGATTAGGGGCTAAAACTCTTTGTACACCTGTATTAAGCGCGAGAGCAAAACGCAGCACGTCCGCTTTTGTTCGAATTCCGATTTGTTCGAACTGTGAGTCGTTCGAAAACCGAGCTACCACTGTAAAATACAATCACTGTAAAGTGTCATTGAGAGCTTTGAAAGGTGCTTAGAATGTAATGTATTCTTCTTATTATTATTACATACAATAAATAAAATACAGTTATAAATAGAAAATAGAGAAAGAGCCCGAAGAAAGAGTTCCCGAACCCTGGTCTAAGCCAATGTGACATTCTGTCCATTTTGCCGATTGAATTCAGTGATACATTTACACACCACTAGAGGGAGCCCACATCTCATGAGCGGGACCCCGCCCACATTTTTCCAACCTGCGGTCTACACAAATTGGGTCTACCTTTAAATAGCGGTGCGATGTTCCACACGTTGATGCTTCCTGCCTTCATGAACTGACCCAGCGAGATCTCCAGGAAGAAGATGGGAACCCCGCCCACAAAGACGATCAGCAGGTACGGGATGAGGAAGACGCCTGAGCGGGAACAAAAAAGTCTTCCTCAGTGACCTCGTCGGGTTAACCGTTAACCGGCTCTACTTTTTGTTCGTCACTAATGCCTTTTCATCAGCCGCCCATCACGGTTGAGACGCAATAAAAACTCCCGCGAGTTGGACACCAATACACAAAACATGATAGTTAGCGTTTCACTCTTTGTGTCGGAGTGAGTTGTGCAAATGGATCCTGTGATTTATTGACCAACGCTGCCAGTTTTGAGCCAGTGACAGCAATCTGGAAATGAGGACAGAGTGAAGTTAAAAAGGACACAGTCAGGTTTCACGCTCAAGACAAAATGGATGCAAAAATGACCCCCCCAGAGGACTCCTCGTCGATATTGACGACGAGCTGCCGTACGCGATGAGGGAGTCATGTGGCGCTCAGCCAGCTCGGTACTTCTCAGAGCAGAAAAACGAGACGCATCGGCGTGTTAAACCGCACGCACTACAGTTAGCAAGATAATCTGGCTAATCCCGGCTAAATCGTTGCGCTAATTGAGTTTTTATTTTTAGAACAAAAACACAATTAACAAAAGAAAAGGAACCAGTGGATGTTGTTATGGCATGACCAAGACGAGCCACCTGAGCAAAAAAATAAATAAAATACACAAATACAAACGATCAAGCAAAGAACATTTAAAGGACAACCGACATCACTTTTTTTGTTTCTTAACGTTTTATAGCATCTAAAATACCCAAAACACGCAGTGTGATTTTTTTTAGTCGAATGCGAAACATAAAAAAAATGACCCTAAGTGTGTAAAAAGTACTTCAATTTGAAACCGGAAGTGGCCAGTTTCAGAAGGTCCCGCCCCCATGTTCGTGGTGTTACGCCAAGACGTCTTGCCTTGCTCGAGTTCAAAACAATGCCTTAAGATTCGGAGTAGATGCTTTCTTGTTACTCATCCAGTTATGAATATGATTCAAATAGTTCTAAAGAGGAAAGCATAAATGTTTGCAATCGATTAAAAAAGTCCTTCCGTGTCATTTTGAGGCGTCTGGACTCCAATGTAGCGTCCCACAAAATGCACAAGATGGCGCCCAAGCGCTGTTGGAAATGGGCTGATTTGTCTCCTGGGAATTTGTGTCAGCTTGTATCAAATAGTAGTCTAGGTGCAACACACAACGATTCACCATCGTGTTATGTATGTGTTTTTCTTCTAATTTTGCCATCAACACGGATCAACACCAAGTTTTCAGACCAAATAAAGTACCCAAAATCCATTGTGTGTCGCTTTTCTCAAAAACAAGACTTCCTGAATATTCAGCGCGAGTCTTCAAAGGTAAAATATAGCTGTATGTGGTGAAATCTTTCTAAAATACATTCAGTAGAAGTCATTTGAAGTGATTTAACAAATTATGGACACAACTTGTCCGGAGGCGTTGGTTGTCCTTTAAATTGATTTGGTAGGAGTAACCGCGGTGGGAAATTTCTTTCTCAACCAACATCTCCACAGCAATTTTCAAATTGCCATTTGTCGCAATTGGTTTATTGAACTGGATAGCGCTAGCTGAGATAGCGCTAGCTGAGACATCACTAGCTGGAACAGCTGGGATAGTGCTAGCTGGGATTGCGCTATGTGGTATATTGCTAGCTGGGATAGCGCGAGCTGTGATAGCGTGAGCTAGGATAGTGCTAGCTAGAATAGCGCGAGATAGGATAGCGTGAGCTGGCATAGCTGTCATAGCACTAGCTGGGATAGCGTTAGCCTGGGCGCATGTGTGGAACTTCCCGCAATTTGTCCAAACTAAGTAAGTGGGCCACTCCGTCACCCCAACCCGAGTGACAAATCAGTTGACGAGTGAACTCCTCACCAGCAAGTGGCACCGGTGAGCCGTTTTGCGCCGCCGCCGCCGCCGCCACCACCTGGTAGTCGGCCGATAGGATTAAAGGATTATTGTCAACTGGCGCTAAACTGCGGCGCACGTGGCGTCAGGGATAACCGCGTACACGCTCATACACGCTGAAAATATCCCACGCCTTTTGAACCCCGCAACATCCCGGGATCGCATTGCCACGGCAACGGATCATCAATATGTGGGAGGGGGTAAGAGATGGGTTACCCTGGCAACCAGACTGATGACTCAGCCAAAAGACTCCTGAATCCTGGAATCTCTCCAGAAACACACACACACACACACACACACACACACACACACACACACACACACACACACACACACACATCGATTCACATGCACACATACAAAAATAGCACAAAATGACAAAAGCACATGCAGCACACAACACAGTGATTATTTCATGATGTGCAGACCTCAAACTGACCTTGAGTTTCAACATCCAAACTGTTAGTGTGTGTGTACGCGTGTGCGTGTGTGTGTGTGTGTGTGTGTGTGTGTGTGTGTGTAGAGGTCGAGAGATCTCAGAGAAAAAAAAAAGGTAAAGAAACAAAAAGCTGCGCACAGTTGAGCCGCCACCAAAGGTCCGAGCCGACGCGGCCACCCAGAGAGTGTCTGATAAATGGCAGCGTGACCTTCAAGTGCAGCGTGACCTTCAAAACGGCGCCAAAGTCAGCAGCGGTGTGGCGGCTGCGGCGGCAACGCACGGCAACTTTAGGCCCAGAGCAATTGGCCTTGGTTGGTGTGAACAGGTTGTCAATGACAGCGAAGACGACGGATAAAAAAAGAGCAAAAGAGTGACTTTTATGTTGGTCCTGTGAGAACGAGCGGACCTTTTCCAACCCCCCCCCCTCTCACCCCATCCCCACCCCCTTCTAACCGGGCATCCTGTAACCTCCTTCTTGTCAAACACTGCCGCTGCGTCAACGCACAATGTGTGAATGTGTGTGTATTTTTATGTGATTGTGTATTTGTCATAGTTTCAATATCGTATGTATTTGACTGTGTGCGTGTTTAGACAGCGTGTTTGTACATACACAATGTGTGGTGTGTAAGAGTGTGCGTGTGTTTTTTGGAGCCAATGAGGGCGGTACAACTGACTGTCAATCAATCATCCAAGTCCTGAACAATTGGGCAAATGGCCACCGCAGGTGAGCAGAGTTAAAAAAATCTTGTGAAATTTCAACACAAACGGGAACTTTTTATGAACTCCAACATAATATTGGCCTTTAGATGTCACTTGTGTCTAAACGTGCATGTAAAGATGACCCTAAAAGGTCATATTGTAAAGGCTGTAAATTTAACACCCTGAACTGGTCGCCAACCAATCACGGGGCACACAGAGAAAACCCCTCTGCATTCACACTGGGGGACAATTTTAGAGTGGTCAATTTAGCCCGCTATGCATGTTTTTGGAATGCGGGAGGAAACCGGAGTACCCGGAGAAAACCCACGCAGGCACTGAGAGAACATGGAAACTCCACACAGGAAGGCTGGAATCGAACCCGATACCTCTGCACTGTGAGGTCAACGCACTATCCACTCAACCAGGCGGCCGCCCACCATGTTGTTTGTGAAAAAATAAAAATAAATAATAAAAAAAATCTGCGTAGGACTCTTTTGATAATCATATTATTGATATTATTATTGTTTATGATACGATTTTATTTTGAAAGGGAAAATACGAAGGTTGTGTTTAATTTAAATATGAAGGTTGTGTTAAATTGATTAATTGATTTTGAAAAAAAAACTGTGATTTAAGGTCACATGATAACTTTTACATGAAATAATTTATCCTTTTAAGTTAGATTGTATTTATTTAATTTTATTATCTTATTAAATTTAGCTGTTATGGCAATATTTTATTTTGAGAAAAAAATATCCAATATTTTTTCACAACTTCATTCTCTTCATATTGATTTCTATTCAAGATTTATTATTAATTGATATGATGATAAAATATAAGCATACTTGTAATGTCATCACCTTTACTTTGAGAAAAAAAAACATTTTTAGTTTTTTTTTCAAATTTAAATCTTACAAAAATGTGATTTACTTATGGGAGCACGTTTTCACTCCAAGAAATATATGTCTTCATATTTATTTTAAAATATTATTAAAAACAGGTTTAAATTTCTCTTTTTTATTTTATTGTTTTTTTTCATCTGAAAAAGATATGACTTTATTCTGTTTATTTATTATTATTATTATTATTATTATTATTATTATTATTATTATTATTATTATTTATTCTTTGGAAAAAAGACACAACCTCTTTTGGGCATATTTCCTGGAAGTTTTATGTTTGCTTATCCCGCCACGGTAACTGTTAGCGGTGGAGGTGGGGGTGGTCGATGCCCCCCGACCTTTCGCTCACCTCCTCCGTTCTTGTAGCACAGGTAGGGGAACCTCCAGACGTTCCCCAAGCCGACCGCGAAGCCCACGCACGACATGATGAAGTCCATCTGTCTGCTCCACGTCTCGCGCTCCTGACGCACCGACGGGGTCGCTGAGACCACGCCGCCTTTCTTGCCTTCGACTCCGGCTCCAACTCCGGCTCCGTGCGGCCCGGGTCCGTTCGGGCTGGCCGCCGCCGCCATCAGATTCCTTCTGGCCTCCTCCGGGGGCAGCAGCGAGCAGGTGGAGGAGACGGGGGGCGCACTCTGCCTGTCCATCAATTAAAAAGGCGCTCGGTCTAAAATATCCAAAAGCTTTTCTTCCCCACCCACCCCCCTTTCTCCCCTCTCTCTCTCGCTCTCTCTCTCTCTCTTCGCCTCTCAAGTGTCAGCCGTCAATCAAACCAAAATGGCAACGTTCCAGAAGAATAAACTCCCCCCCCTCCAAAAAAACGTCTAAAGTCCTCCGACGTCGAGATTCAGAAACAATCCACAAAACACTTGAACGTCAGCTTGAAGAATCTCATCGGCGGGCAGATTGACGGGAGGGAAGAGGGAGGACGGTTGGGGGGGGGGGGGGGGGGTCACCGCCCGACAAACATGGGGTCGTCGAGTCCTCTTTCCAGTACGAATGGAGGCAGTGGGGGGGCCTTCACCGGCGCGTCTTCATGAAACGAGACGCGAGCGGTATTGGGTGGTCGGCTGATCTCGCGGCTGATCCTGTGAGCGTCCGTGCGGCCAGCCTGAGGCTTTTAAAGGAGATGCTGCCGCGGGATGACGTCGCTGCTTAAGCCCCGCCCCTCAACGTCACCGTCAAGGGTCTCCCTTCGACAGTGGAGCTCCGGAATGAAGGGCAGTTTGAATGAATGAGCCTCATTAATGGATTGTTGTCACGTGCGTAGTGGAGCATGTTTGGATAACACACGCACGCGCACTCAAGCTCAAGTAAACATATAAACAACGTTCAGAGGGGGGCTAATACCCACGCACACACGCACACACACATCCACGCACGTGTTTGTTCCACCTTGTTCTTTGATCCCTTAAATGAGATTATATAAAATCAATCAATTTATTTCAATCTGGAGCACTAGATAAACATTCAATGCGTGTCATCGTGTCACCACCGACCATCAAAAGTGTTGCAAACGACGTCGCGGCGGGACTTTGACAGGACTCCACCCACTAATTGGTTTGAGCTTACTGTCCTTAAAAAAACGTTATCTCTCTCTAGTGGTCGAAATTGGACATTACAACCACGCACTCTTGATTTCATGTCCAGTGTACTGTATATGACAGGTCAGTCGTCCCGGGACTCAAACGTTAGCTTTAATGCCCTTCGTTCAAACCCCAAACTTGAGCTAGTCCTAAAATGATTAAATAAACTCCTAAATTTTGTCAGGCTCGAATCCCATATCAAAACGTGTTTACTTCCTTGATTAAAATCCCTCGATCTGCCTCACAGAAAAACTGATCCTGTGACTGTAAAGTGACCTTGACAGTTTTCAAAGGCGCTTAAAAATGAAATGAAATGTAAATGAAATGTATTGGCATTTATAGCATATGGGGATTTTGTGCCCCCTTGTGGATATTTTCTATATAGACGAGACACGTGATGAGATAGACTTAATAATAATAACGACAATATTTTATTTATAAGCATTTATTTCGAAACTCTTAATGAAACTTTACGGGATATTTTTTTCTGCGAGTGAGCAGCGGCAGCCAGACGCGCAAGCGTTCACTCAACCAGGAAGTAACTCGAATATAAGTTGGTCATCGGCTCAACAACATTCAAATGAAGCAGAACTACTCATATGAGGGCTCCTTTTTGGGAATGATAGGTATTGTAGTTAGATTATTTTATCATATACACGGAAGGAAAAGAGAGCAAACATTGAATGGAAAAGAAAATAATCGTTTTCGGGAGCGAGCACTGCCCCAAATGTCCCATGTCAGTCTGCACTTCACGTCGTCACGCGAGAACCTCAAATAAAAAAAACATTTATCCCAACACAGTCACGTGTAGCAAAATGTTACTTTTAATTTCATTCTGAAATGGTGGCGGAGCGACATTTTCAGTCATTTCAAATACGGTACTGGATAAAATGAAAACAATTCAGAGAACTTCTCCAAAAGACCACGAGGGGACAGTGTTCTAGAGGCGCTTCCTAAGATCCTTTCTCCTTCGTGTCGCACCTGCACGATGGAGACAGAAGAGGAAAAAGAGGTTCGTGGTTAGAATTGTGGAAGCAAGGGGGTACGATATATTTTTTTTTTTGGGGGGGGGGGAAGCAATAATCAAAACTGGCTCAACCCTGATCTCTCTGTTATTATGATGGTAGCAGGTCACTGTTTTATGAAATATATTAAAACACGAGTCCGCATTTTATTGTGACGTGATGGTGAGTTAAGTTAAACCGTAAGACAACAATACATTATTTTCTTCTACCAAGAGTAACAAATACAGTCTGGATGGTTTGTTTCCTCTTCAGCCCGGAGGACACGGTGTCCGTAATTTACCCAAAACGTTTTGACACGAGGACACGTCAGACCACAGAAAACTTCCTTTTTGCATTTGTAAGTACAATTTCAACGTTTAAGGATGTCGTGATGAAGTGGTTTGACTGACATTAGTTGTGTGAAGTGTTTTTGAGCTACCCCGTGGAGAAATCCTTTATTTTGGCGCACTCCCGCTGGAGGGATTGTAGGTGAAAGCGATTTAAAGTTTTATTTATTTATTTTTACTTTATGCTTACATGCGGCGATTTTTCCCAAACTTTTGGTGAGTATAAAATTCCTCAATTCCTTACAATTGGACATTGCAGTACATTATGCCAAAAGAAACTATTTTCTTATGCGGTTGTTGACAAAGAGGTGGTGGTGGTGAACCACGGCGTATTTTTTGCTTGCGAATGACTGACTCAACTCTCAACTTAGATGTATTTCTAGAGCATTTTAAAAACCACCACCGCCGTACAAAGCGCTGTAAACTGAGCAAATATCATCCAAACAACAATAAATGATACATTCATAGCCAAGACAGTTGTAAAGCACAAAAACGTCAAACAAAGATCAAGTCTGAGTCGCGCTGAGTCAAAAGCTAACAAATACAGCACTTTGGAGCAACTTGAGACACTTCAAGGACGATTGGCCAAAAGTCGATGGCATGAAAGACTATTTCAAAACATCTCACGAGAAAAGAGATCATTGACTTCAGCCACACGCCAAAGGTGAAAGCAGCTGGATTTAACAACACCACCGATTTGCTTTTCCCCCAGTTAACCTCGTTCACCTGGTGAGATGTTCCAAACAGCTGTTTGATGAGCATTTCACAACTCTTTCCCCACCCTCGACTTGTTGGGAACGCGTTACAGGCATAAAATTGAAAGTGCATTTTTATTTGCTGAAAAAATAATGTAATACAATAAAATTTACCAGGTTGAACATTGAATAGTTTGTCTTTGTAGTGCTTTCTATTCAATATAGGTTTAACATGATTTGTAATTCATCAGATTTTGTTTAAAGGACAACCGACCTCATTTTTTTGTTTCCTAACTGATATCAGAAAAATGTTTGATAGCATCTAAAATACCCAAAACACGCAGGCTGATATTTTTAGTAAAGTGTAAAACACCAATAAAAATGACTTAAAGTGTCCAAAAACTTCAACTTCAAAATAAAACCGGAAATGGCCAGTTTCAGAAAGTCCTGCCCCCAGTTCGTGACGTCTTGCCTTGCTCTCGAATCAAAACAATGGCTTCAGATTCAGATATGATGCTTTCTTGTGACTCATCCAGTTATGAATATGCTTCAAATAGTTCTGAAGAGGAAAGCATACATGTTCGCAATCGAGTAAAGGAGTCCTCCCATATCAATTCGAGCCGTCAATGACAGCAATGTACCGTCCCAGAAAATGCAGAAGATGGCGCCCAAGCTCCGTTGGAAATGGGCTGATTTGTCTGTTGGGAATTTGTGTCAGCGAGTATCAAATAGCAGTCTTGGTGCAACACATGACGATTCATCATCGCGTTATTTATGCATTTTCCTTCTAATTTCGCCATCAACAAGGATCAACACGAAGTTTTCAGACCAAACAAAGTACCACAAAATGCATTGTGTGTCGCATTCTCGGTCAGGGGCGTTCCAAATGTGACGTCACGTACGGACTCGTCACCAACTCAAAAACAAGACTTCCTGAATATTCAGCGCGAGTCTTAAAACGTAAAATATAGCTATATGCGGTGGAATCTTTGTAAAGTACGCTCAGTCGAAGTCATTTGAAGTGATTTTACAAATTATGGAAACAACTTGTCCGGAGGTGTCGGTTGTCCTTTAAATGTTAAACAAGTGTGTGTTTGTGCGTGAAAAAGTAAAATCAAGTACAAATTAATTCATTCATACACACAGCATTGGACTTTGACAAAGTATGTTCATTCCCGCAATTGTGACGTTTGATCAGAATTCACCACGATTCATTCCCTTCAGAAAACGAACAGTTGCTCAGTCTGGGTGATTTACGATTTGTGATTCATGATGAGATTTTTTTTTTTTTTGTTATAGTAATTTTTTTAATCCGCTGCCATAACCACAACTTTTTTTGGTATTGTTGTGGGTATGAAAAAAACAAAGGAGCGTGGTGAAAGGCAATTAGCCAGGAGAGAAACAGTCGTCGCTCTACAAAAATTAAAAAAAAAAAAAAAAGCCGCCATTTTCAGATGTTTTTTTCATCTGACAGTCACTTGGGAGATTATTTGGATGAAAATAATGATTTGGTATATTCGACGTATCTCTCTCCCTCGAACAAAATGGTGCACAAATTGACGGATAGGTTGCTGGCCAACCGTGAGGGCGCGTACATATGGTGAGTGTTATTTACTGACAAAATGTTTGTCAGTAAATGTTACATACAAAGAAATGACTGGTCGCCGATCCATATCAGGGCACAAAAATGAGTATTTCATGCGGACAGCCGCCAGTGCATTTCAAGTCCGTCGCCACTTCATGCTGCGGCCCTTGGGGGGGGGCGGTCATGTGACTCAACGGAAGAAAGAACGGAGAAAGCATCAGTCTCAAGTTCCTTCCTTGGTCCAACGAACCAGTCGATCATGAGGCGATCGATCCATTGGCGCGAGCTTAGTGCAACAAGGTATGAACGACGATCGGCGAGCAATGAAGCTTCAATGAGGCTTCTTCCTTCGTGTAAGGCGTGTAATACTTGTGCTTTCTGCGGCAAGTTAGTAAGTTGGGTGGGAGGTCAAGAGCAAGACAGGAAGAGAGAAGGGAGAGAGGCTGTGATCAAAATCCCCCATTCCCATCCAAGTCCCTCGTCAAGAGGAACTTAGATGGGCATTGAGACTTGGCATTGAGTCGATTCTTCATTTCAGCTCACAAATTCGCAAGGTTTGCATTTTTTTTTTTTTGGGGGGGGGGGGGGGGGTTGCAACCCAAGATCACAGGGCCAAATCCAAACAAATGAATTTCATTTCTAATCATTGTGCCAAAAATAAAAAAAAAATCAGGCAAAATTTAGATAAAAATTCCACCTGGAAAAGTAATTTTAAGAGATCCCCGAAATAAAACACCACTTTAACTATATTTTAGCCTTAAAGTTTCTGAAATAAATGTAAAAAACATGTTTTTGAGACACTTAATACAAAAACAAGCAAAAAAAAATGCCAAAATGTTCATTACTAATCATTGTGCCAAAAATGGAAAATTCTGTCAAAATCATGAAAAAATTCCACCTGGAAAAGTAATTTTAAGAGATCCCCGAAATAAAACACAACTTTAAATATATTTTAGCCTTAAAGTTTCTGAAATAAATGTAAAAAACATGTTTTTGAGACACTAAATACAAAAACAAGCAAAAAAAATGCCAAAATGTTCATTTCTAATCATTGTGCCAAAAATGAAAAATGATGGCAAAATTGAGATAAAAATTCCGCCTGGAAAAGTAATTTTAAGAGATCCCCGATATAAAACACCACTTTAACTATATTTTAGCCTTAAAGTTTCTGAAATAAATGTAAAAAACATGTTTTTTGAGACACTAAATACAAAAACAAGCAAAACAATGGAAAAATGTTCATTTCTAATCATTGTGCCAAAAATGAAAAATGATGGCAAAATTGAGATAAAAATTCCGCCTGGAAAAGTAATTTTAAGAGATCCCCGAAATAAAACACCACTTTAAATATATTTTAGCCTTAAAGTTTCTGAAATAAATGTAAAAAACATGTTTTTGAGACACTAAATACAAAAACAAGCAAAACAATGGAAAAATGTTCATTTCTAATCATTGTGCCAAAAATGAAAAATGATGGCAAAATTGAGATAAAAATTCCGCCTGGAAAAGTAATTTTAAGAGATCCCCGAAATAAAACACCACTTTAAATATATTTTAGCCTTAAAGTTTCTGAAATAAATGTAAAAAACATGTTTTTGAGACACTAAATACAAAAACAAGCAAAAAATGGAAAAATGTTCATTTCTAATCATTGTGCCAAAAATGAAAAATGATGGCAAAATTGAGATAAAAATTCCGCCTGGAAAAGTAATTTTAAGAGATCCCCGAAATAAAACACCACTTTAAATATATTTTAGCCTTAAAGTTTCTGAAATAAATGTAAAAAATATGTTTTTGAGACACTAAATACAAAAAAATGTTCATTTCTAATCATTGTACCAAAAATGGAAAATTCAGGCAAAATCATGAACAAATTCCACCTGGCATTCCTCTCCTCTTTCATCTGGAACTGCTTTATGTAACAAAGAGGGTACAGAAAGTGCTTAAGAATGAATGTCTCTCTGTGTCTTTATCATGTTATTTGTTATTTAGTTTTTTTTTTTTTTGTTCTTTTGACTTCAAGATGGCGCCGCGAGAGTGGCTGCCTTTCCAGCAGCTCCTGTGTTTTGCTTTTCTACTTTCATTTCTTTCATAACTTTGCTGCTGTGAAATGTAAATTTCTCCACTGTGAGACTAATAAAGGCAAATCCAATCCAATCCAATCCAAAGTAATTTTGAGAGATTACTGAAATAAAACACCATTTTATATACATTTTGGCCTTAAAATTTTAAAATATAAACAATTTCGTGCCGAAAACAAAATGATGGCGAAAAAAAAAATCTGCCTTGCAAATTAATTTAAAGAGATTACCGAAATGAAACGCTATTTTATGTATCCCAGCATGCAACGCGGATTACATCTCCGCGTATAAGTCGCAGGGTCATCTTCTGACCAAAACGGAGGCTTTCGGGTGCGGCTTATACACCAGAAAATACGGTATTTACTCCATTTATGAGTTGTGACGGCAAACCTTTAATTGTCGGGCGACATCGCTACTGCTTTTTGGGGGGTGTTCGTGGGGGACCCATCATCCACCATTTTGTTTCAAAAACGCACACGTTTCCTTATTTTTGTAGCCGAAAGGGATATAAAAGTATGGCTTTGGCGCCACCGGCTCGATAAGCAAGGTTTCTTTGGCACGAGGGTGTGAATTATTCACAGATTTGAACAATCGTCGCCATCTGAGACGGGATAGCGACGAGGGTGAAGGTTTTCCGAGCACAGCCCCCCGCTCCGTCCCTCGCGAGAGAAAGAAGGTAGAAGAAGGGGTGCGGGGGGATGCAAGGGTCACTTGAGCGCCACTGACTTTGTCTGAAAGGTCACCACCGCGGCCGCATCCTCAGTTCTCAAGGCGTTGGAAGACGAATTGAGGTTGGCCGTGGGTTTGGGGAGGCTGTACATGTAGACGGCGGCGATGACCAGCCCGGCGCCGGCGGCGAAGAGCCCGTCCATGCGGAAGTCAAACAGGTAGAGGGACACGACGGTGGAGATGATGATGGACAAGGAGGTGGCGAAGCCTTTCAGGATGTTGTCAGCGTACTTGACCACCACGGCCACCAGTAGGCCGCCGAAGGCCTGGTTGAGGACCACCCCCCACACCATGCGGGTGTAGCCGGCGAAGAAGCCGCGGTGGGCTATGGCGACGCCGTCGTTCCAGAACAGAGCCAAGGTGCCTAGCGCCGCGCCAAACACGCCCAGCTGCACGTTGCGCACCCACACCGACGCCGAGCTGCCCTTCAGGATCTTCTCAAAGTAGACGCCGGCGAAGCCCGACGACAGGCAGCTGACCACTACCGCCGTCAGGCCCGCCGCATAGTTCTGATTGGCTCTCGCCGTCTCCTTGCTGGCACCCTGCTGCACCTGTCAATCAAGACGCCAAGAGGTCTGAGTCATATAGGACCACAGCGCCCCCT
Source organism: Hippocampus bargibanti (assembly GCF_051943395.1). Classification (NCBI taxonomy): domain Eukaryota; kingdom Metazoa; phylum Chordata; class Actinopteri; order Syngnathiformes; family Syngnathidae; genus Hippocampus; species Hippocampus bargibanti. The sequence continues at coordinate 27,613,082 of NC_142734.1, forward strand.
TGCACCCCCATGGAGACTATTCCAGCCGTCTTTAGGAAGCAGGCTGGGGACAGCCTGAACCGGTTGCCAGCCAATCATTGGGCACACAGGGCGAAGGAATATTTTCACTCCTTATCACAACCAGGCAAACATGCATGTTTCGGGAATGTGGGAAAGAAACCGCAGTACCTGGAGAAAACCCACATGGACCAGCCTGGGGACAATATGCAAACTTCCGACAGGGAGGCTGAATATGATTCAAATAGTTCTGAAGAGGAAAGCATACATGTTTGCAATCGATTCAAGAATTTATTCCGTGCCATTTTCAGGAATGAAGGAAGAATGAATCAGCCCGTTTCCACAGGCTGATAAATTCCTTCCATGGAACTTGGACTCCCTCTTCTGCTGGCTTTTGGGTGCAACACGAGATTTTCAGACCAAAACAAGTACAGCAAAATACAGTGACGTGATGGAAGGACTGCTACAATGTGTCTTTTTTTTTCGGTCAGGGGCGTTCCTTTAGTGACGTCACGTACGGACTCGTCACCAACTCGAAAACAAGACTTCCTGAATATTCAGCGTGAGTCTTAAAACGTAAAATATAGCTATATGCGGTGGAATCTTATTAAAATACGCTCAGGAGAAGTCATTTGAAGCCATTTTACAAATTACGGACACAACTTGTCCGGAGACGTCGGTTGTCCTTTAAATTGCCATTTTATCGGCCGAGCGAAATAATTTGTTATGTGCAAGATTGTTTTACTCAATACTCCTGCGCTGCTTATGCAGGTCAGACGGGTAGCGACGTCAGGAGCGTCAGAAGCCGGGGGGGACTGGGCGGATCGCTTACCTGTACAACCGCAACGCCGACGAAGAGCAGCAGGAGAGAAAACCACTGCACTTTGGATAACGTCTTCTTGAGCATCAGGACACTGAAGAGCGCCGTGGTCAGGATCTTCAGTTGGTACGTCACCTGAGAACCCATCGCCATGTTGACAAGCATCACCATCAAGTGTCCCCGCAAAAAAAGGAAAACATTTATGAGTTTGAGTCATTTTTGTGACCAAAGATCCAAGCACAATTGTCTATATGGAGTAATGCCCATTGTAATATAAAATCCACCTTGGAGTGGTTTTTGGGGGGAGTTAATGCAGTCATTTGCCGCCATCTTGTGGCAACTAAAAGTATTAATTTACCATTCTTTAGGTCACAGGTGTTAAAGTCAAGGCCCGCGGGCCAAATCCGGCCCGCCACATCATTTTTTTCGGCCCGCGAAAGCAAATCAAACTTGTTAAATTCCATGATGATTGCTAAAATCTGAGCCAAAATTTCACATTTTTGGATGTCAACCACAATAAAAGTCATTATTCTTGACTTCAGATTTGAAAACGAGTTATTCATTCATTTGCTGTGTGCTCTATATGTAATATTTGAAGGGATGTAAACGGCCCTCGAGAGGAAACCATAACTACAATGTGGCCCGCGGCAAAAAATGACTTTGACACCCCTGCTTTAGGTGTTCTTTCTATAATAATAATAATAATAATAATAATAATAAAAAAATAATAATAATAATACCACATTTCATTTATAAGCGCCTTTCAAAACTCTCTTCAGTCACAGGATACGTTTTTCTGAGGGTGAGCAGCGGCAGCCACACGCGCCAGCGTTCACTCAAGCCGGAAGTAACTGAAATAGATAGAAAGCTATCTAGCTAATAGATAGCCAATAGATCGCTAATAATAATAATAATCTTTTTCTTTTCCTTTTGGCTTTTCCCTTGACGGGGTCGCCACAGCGAATCAGTGTCCTCCATCTTCAGAGGTTTGATTCGCATGTTTGTTTTGGCCAAGCTTTTACGTTGGATGCCCCTCCCGACACAACCCTCTGTATTTATCCGGGCTTGGGTAATAATCATACATTTCATTTAGACAGCTGGCTAGGTAGCCGCATAACTAATAGATAGCTAGCGAGCCAGCTAGATAGCTAATAGATGAGAAAATAGATAGCCAGCTAGGTAACTAACTGAGCTAGCAAGTAGTAGCTAATATAACTAATAGATACCCAGCTAGATAGCCAGTCATGCAGTAATCATAAAAACCATAATAATAATAATAACACATGAAAACACTTTTTTTTCCAGTTTTCACATTCAATGATTTTTTTCCCCAGAAGTGTGACTGTCACCAAACCATTTTCATTTGTTCGTTTGCTCGTGGTTGTTCATGCATGTAGTGACCTGGAAGGTGGCGGCGGGCAGGTTGGAGATGGCGATATACTGCAGGTTGTTCTGCAGCGTATAGATGAGAGAGGGAACTGCCAGCTTCAGCGTGTCCCTGTATTGGAATAAGATGGTGTCCACCAGGAACAGCGCCGTCTCCTTGACGTTGACTGATTGACACACACACACACACACACACAAAAACTTTAGTTTCATGACTTGATGAGACAACGAAGCTTCATGAAGCACTTGTGATGTTTTCTTGACTCCTGCATATGGTGCTCGCGGTTTAAATATGAAGGTTGGTGCAAAGGAAATTTCTTCAAAAAAAAGTTGAAAACCGAGAGTGCCATCTGGAGGAGCCAAAAACTATCACAGGTCGTTTGTGAAGTTTCACTTGCCCATCGCTGCTTGACAGAAATAAGGAGACAATTTCTTTAGGAAAAGAAATAAAGCTCAGGTAGTCAATTTTATATTTCATGGTATTCAAAACAAAAAAGTCAAATGTCCCACAATGATTTCGGCATTATGTATCCATATCTTGGTGTACACTTTATGTCATATCGTATTATTGTGGCAAAACCAACCCTTGTGATCAAAAGGGCACAGAAGACTTACATCTCTTCTGCAGCAGGATGATGATGAGGCACGCCAGCACTTTGAGGACCTCCGCCATGACCACGGCCGACGTGGCCAGGAAGGGCTCGCCCGGCAAAGTACGCACGTAGTGGATGCTTAGAATGAGGGATGCATTCTGGACCACCAGCACCGCCAAACTGATGTACTTAAGCTTGTGGTTCACTGACACACCAAAACACAAACACAAATATCTGATCAATGTCTCATCACTTGGACACCAGTTGTCCTCGTCATAATCTGAGCATATTCCATGACATTGGATTGGATTTACCTTTATTAGTCTTGCAATGGAGAAATGTACATATCACAGCAACAAAGTTATAAAAGGAAAATGAAAGGAATGAAAGAAGTAGGAAAATAAAACACATGAGCTGCTGGAAAGCCACTCTCGCGGCGCCATCTTGAAGTCAAATGAACAAAAAATAAAATAAATGTGACAACACAAAGCCAAAGACAAAAAGTCATTAATTCTTAAGCACTTTCTGTACCCTCTTTGTTTCATAAAGCATGCAGACAGTTTCGACATAAACGGCAAAACTGGTCTAAAGGAGAACGCATCCTTTTTGCTCACCGGCACGGAGCGCTTACCATCTTCCACAAAATAGTGGAAGAAAATGCCAATTTTCTTTGTAAATGGGCAAGTATAAATACACTGAAAACAGCAAGGCCCCCAAATCAGAACCATGTGGAACACCGTACGACGAGAGGGTTCAAAGCGGGAGTCAAACAAAGACTCCGGCTAGCCAAACCACTCTCGAGTGCTACCACAAATGTCCGTCCCCCTGACGCTGCAGACAAGCCGACAGAATAGAGGACCACGGTTTCAAAAAAATCGCGATTAGATCCAACAAAACACGACACGAATAATCTCCAGCGTCATTTGATCGAAAAACATTGAAAAATATAGCAAACAGCGCTGACTCTGTGCTATGTGTGATCTTGAAACCCGACGCGAAAACCCATATGGCAAGGGTGTCAAACTCAGATTTTGCCGTGGGCCACATTGTAGTTACGGTTTCCTCTCAGGGGCCGTTATAAAATTGGGGAAGCAATTACAATATTCCATCACCTCCACATATTACACACAGAACGCACAACAAATTAAGAACCAGGTTTCAAATTTGAAGTCAAGAATAATGACTGTTATTAAAGTTTATATGGGACAATTTCTAATTTTGGTTTGGACTTCAGCAAGCATCATGCAACTTAACATGCTTGATTTGCTTTCGTGGGCCGAATAAAATGATGTGGTGTGTCAGATTTGACCCCCGGGCCCTTGACTTTGACTGTTCCATATGGCATTATGTTCACAAACAACTATTTTAACTTTTGGAGCACTAATTTTGCCCAGAACTTGAGAAATAAAAGGCAGTCAACAAATGGGTCTAGAATTGTATAGCAATAGCACCATCGATCAAAATGACATCATTTTTTGCCGTCACCTTGTGTCTTTTTAACTAATTCGCTGCCATTCGCGAATTTACTTTGGAATTGAAAATATGCCGTAGAACGGCATTCCCGAGTTCATTCGCTTTTTTTTTTTTTTGCTGTTGGACAGTCTGCGGTTGGATGGATGCATGGCTTGAGGAGCCCGCGATAAGAAGAAAGCAGCGTCAGCGCAGAGCGCCGATGCGTACGTGGAACTGGTCACGTGACTTGGTCACGTGACCAGCTCCAGTGCCTTGTGCAGTGTAGCAGACGCCATTTTTTTACCACGTGACCAACGGCGCGACCGATACAGATTCCGATAATGGTGGTACTGTATAGAAACCCCTAAGCAAATATCGATTCATCTTTTGTATCGATATAAACATAGCAAAATGGCCGGCGGGAGATGAAAAAGAGCACCGTAGTAACCGGATTATCGTAATAACCATGAATCGTACTAAATAGAACTAATTATACATAAAAAGACTAGAAATGTGCACAGGAAATGAAAATAGTATCGTAATAAGCAGTATTATCAATATAAACGATATCGATATAACTTTACTGTAGATTATTTTTGTTCTGGATTTCTGGTTCTGAATCTTGTTATAAATCTAAATAAATGGCGTTTTGTCATCAAAAGTCTATTTTCTTTTGCTGTTTCATAGAAGTAAACAAATGTCCAGGTGTTTGAGGTGTCACTCAAAGTTAAAAACATGGTCCTTAATCACCTTTCCGCTTGAATTTGCTTCTCTGCAGAAAAATCTGGGATTTGGCAAGAAAACGTCTGATTTTAACAGCCGATATCTCCAAAACCAATTAGACCAAAACCACCAATTAGAAATTAACTGAAAGAAGAGAGTCTAAGGTTTCTAACACTGCGTTGAATGTTTATGTAGTCCTAAAACTCAATATTGTGTGGGTCCTGCAATTTGACTGAAAATGACGAAAACTCCCTGGCACTGGAGTGGACACATTTTTGCACATGTCTGGCAGTGAATGAGTTCACCTGCCCAGCCCGTTGTTGGTTGATGGCTTTACCACAAAGGGAGACAATGATGCATCACCTGCTGTGTTAGGGTGGAGTACTTTTGGCATGAATAACACTGCGTGCCTTCCTGACGGCACACCTGAGCCAGGTGCATTCATTTGTTGATGGCTTGTCAAAGCTCCTGTACTTTGAAGACGATTAAAAGAGCAATAAAACAAAAATATCTTTCAATCTCTCCTCACTGACTCTTCCTATACTATATTCCGGCCCTCGCGACCTTCTTTTCCTTCTTTCGGCTTTTCCCTTTCAGGGGTCGCCACAGCAAATCAGTGTCCTCCATCTTCAGAGGTTTGATTCACATGTTTGTTTTTGCCAAGCTTTTACGTCGGATGCCCTTCCTGACACAACCCTCTGTATTTATCCGGGCTTGGGACCGGCACAAGAAGACACTGGCTTGTGTCCCCTTGTGGCTACGGAACAAGCAACTCTATGAACTTAATAAAAATGAAGATACTCTGTAAAAGGCTGTTCATCGCCACTCAAACAAAGCAAAGTATACTCACCATTTGACGACAATGCTCTGATCTTAACGGGCATCGCCTTCCCGACATTTCATCACAAATAGAACTTCAAAGTCCTGTAAAGGACAACCGACACCTCCGGACAAGTTGCATCCATAATTTGTAAAATCACTTCAAATGACTTGTACTGAGCGCATTTTATAAAGATTCCGCCTCATATAGCTATATTTTACGTTTTAAGACTCACTGAATATTCGTGAAGTCTTGTTTTCGAGTTGATGACGATGCCCTAAGTGACGTAACGTCAGGAACGCCCATGACCGAGAAAGCGACACACAATGCATTTTGGGTACTTTTTTTTCGGGGCGCTACATTAGAGTCCAGACGGCTCGAATTGATACGAACGGACTAATTTAATCGATTGCAAACATTTATGCTTTCCTCTTCAGAACTATTTGAATCATATTCATAACTGGATGAGTAACAAGAAAGCATCTTCTCTGAATCTGAACTCTCTGAAGCCATTGTTTTGATTCTGGTGCAAGGCAGTTTGTGAAGGAGTATCTTGGCGTGACGTCATGAACAAGGGGGCACAACTTTCTGAATATCCCCAGTTCCAAGCTCATTTTGTAGCAGTTTTGGGACACTTTAAATGTCACGTTTTGCAAGGTGGTGATGGCGGGTGCGGATCCCTAAAAGCAGGCAGGAGGGAGCAGGAGGTTGTGTTTGACAAATTGTATCAAAATAAAGTAAGCAGGAACAAAATCTAAAACATCAAAATCATCTGAACTGAAAAAATAAAGTATCAAAAGAAAACCAAGATTAAAAGTCCGCCAAGGTTAAACAAACACATGCACCGCACACAATGCATACAACAGCATACAATGCGATCAATATCATACAACAGTGCATCAAACAACAATGACATTCAACAATTACCCAACACCGAATGGTCGTGCCGGGGGTCCTTTTGAGTGTCACTGTTTGGAAACGACCAGCACCTGTGTAGGTGCAGACGGGGCCGACAGCGCCCCCCGTTGGTCGCCAACCAGATCGTGACATTAAGTCATTTTTATTGGTGTTTGCATTTGACTAAAAATATCAGCCTGTGTTTTGGGTATTTTAGATGCTATAACACGTTTTTCTAATGTCAGTTATGAAACAAAAAATGGCGTCAGTTGTCCTTTAAGGTGCTTTATCGTCCGTCCAATACAGCTGCTAGACGCTAACACGTTAATACGTTTTAACTCCATGTTGCAATATCTGCAACGCGAACAATTCTAAACGTTATTTTGACACACTGGGGATGCGGACCCACATATGTATATTTATATATTGCAGACACAATTATTATTGGTGTCCATTCATGTTTGTTTGTATTTCTCTCTTGATCTCTTTTTCTGAACACATTGTCCAATTATCGGTTGAGGACAAGGTATTGGCAGATACTGAAAACCAAAGACTCGTTGATGACAAGGGTTCTCCCTAATAATTACAAGAAAATGTGTTGACCACAAAATGAATGACATCGTTTATCAAGAAACCGTCGAAATGGGTTTGTCACAAAAGCGCCTTTATGGTGATATTGACCCAGCCCATGTTTGCACTGGGAGAGTCGGCAGCAGGTTGCGTTTACTTCCGCGACACTCCTCGCTTGCGTGGAGAAACTCACACAAGTCACAGTAGAAGTACCTGCTCCACGTCAGCACGCGTTCCCGTCAGTTTTCTTAGACTTGGCCACTTTACAATTGAGTAAAGTCAAACATGAGACATTTGAAAGTAAGTGTTAGAGCAACAACTAACACCGTTAAAGTCATTCATGTCCCCCGGTCACTTTTAAAAAGGGAGAAACTAGTGCTACCACTACAAACACTGCTTGTATAGGAACGGCACAAAAAAATCTTCCCAAAACCTCTTACTTTCAACGTGTCCCTTCGACCTGTCTTCGGCCACCAAACGTTTTCCATCAGCCATGCTAGCGCTTTCCCAGCTAACGTCCCGCTAGCAGAGACTCGCGTCGTTCGGACACACGTAGGACCGAACGCGCGGCTCAACAGGGGTGACAGGCGAGCGTTGGGTTCGAGAGACAGCGTCTTCGCCGGGGAAAATAGCTCCAGCAGTGCCGGGGAAGTCACCGGGTCTGCAGCAGGGAGAAATCCCGCCGAGGAATTGAGATGTTCGAATAGCAGACAGCTCGTTGGACCGTAAGACACCTTGTAAAGAGGTCTCACTTTGACTGAATGTACCCCTTTGGATAAACATGTGAAACTAATAAGGTGAGCGAGTTCTTTACAAAAGTGAGATCTCTTCATCGATCCTACAGAAAAATGGGTTCCTTGTTCGTCTCAGGGAGGAATTCTATTGGCTACTAACCAAAAAAGGAATTCTATTGGCTGGCGGCATGTTCACCTGACTTTTGTTTTCCGACAAGGAAACGTCTGAGTATCGTACACCCCTTGAAACTGGAAGGTTTAGGTGCGAAAATGTAAATAAAACTGGACCGACTTGAGTGTGACGTCACGTTTGAATGGCAGCCCGATGGCGACGCTGGCTGTGGCCATACAGTTGCTTATTATTTTGCAGCTTTCTATCATTTGCATGAAAGTGTGTGTTTTTAAGCGGGCAGCACATTAAAGAGACACAATTGTACTCTAGTTGCTTAGGCGCCACCCCGCTGCAATCACAAGAATGAGATCAAATGCTGCAAAAAAACACAAACGTAGAAAAAGTTAAAAACCGCAAGCACAGAAACGGTGTGGGGGCGGGCCGTGGGCGGGGCATCGCAGAAATCAAACACATCGGCGTTTTCGTGTTTATTATGTGTCAAAGTGCCTTGCAGGCTGGGTCCGAGAGGACAGTAATTTCCTCTGTGCTTTATGTCATGCATATCAGCATATTTGTAACAAAAACTGACTTTGATCAACTCAAAAACGCAAGAAAACATGGATACAACTTCAAGCCACGAACCGTAACAAAAGTAACAAAAGAGTATCAGATAGAATGATGAGTCTGAAACTAGAAATTGAAGGCGTGATGTTCAATGTTGTTTGTGGGTATGCCCCACAATTAGGATGTGAGCTGGCGGAGAAGGAGAAATTTTGGTTGGACTTTTGGTTGGATGAAGTCATACAGAACATCCCGAGAAGTGAGAGGGTTGTAACTGGTGGAGACTTCAATGGACATGTTGGCGCAGGAAACAAAGATGATGAGGAGGTGATGGGCAGGTTTGGACTCCAGATGAGGAACACTGAAGGACAGATGGTGGTTGACTTTGCTAAGAGAATGGAAATGGCTATTGTGAATCATTTCTTTCAGAAGAGACAGGATCATAGGGTGACCTATAAGAGTGGAGGCAGAAGTACACAGGTAGACTACATTTTGTGTCAACGGCGCCATCTAAAGGAAATCAGTAGTAGTGGTTGGTGAGTGTATAGCCAGACAGCATAGGTTGGTGGTGTGTCGGATGACGCTGGCAGTGAGGAAGATGAAGAAACCAAAGGCTGAAGTGAGGACAAAATGGTGGAAATTGAAAAAGGAAGAGTGTTGCATGACATTTAGAAAGGAGGTAAGACAAGCACTGGGTGGGCAAGAGGTCCTTCCAGATGACTGGCAAACTACAGCGAACATAATCAGAGACACGGGTCGGAAAGTACTTGGTGTATCGAGTGGGAGAAAGATAGATAAAGCGACTTGGTGTATCGAGTGGGAGAAAGGTAGATAAAGCGACTTGGTGGTGGAACGGGGTGATGCAGGAGTGTATACAGAGAAAGAGGTTAGCAAAGAAGAAGTGGGACACTGAAAGGACGGACGAGAGTAGACAGCAGTACAAGGAGATGCAGCGCACGGTTAAAGTAAAGGTGGCAAAGGCCAAACAAGAGGCTTATGATGACTTGTATGCTCGGCTGGACAGCAAGGAAGGCGAGACAGAGAGACAAAGATGTTAAGGACCTGCAGCATGTTAGGGTGATTAAGGATAGAGATGGCAATGTATTAACAGGTGCCAGTAGTGTGATGGCAAGATGGAAAGAGTACTTTGATGAATGAGGAAAATGAGAAGGAACAGAGTAGAAGACGTGACTGTTGTGGACCAAGACGTAGCAAACATTAGCAAGGATGAAGGGAGGAGGTCGCTGAAGAGGATGAAGGGGGGAAAGGCACTCGGGCCTGATGATTTACCAATCGAGGTATGGAAGTGTTTTGGAGAGGTGGCAGTGGTGTTCCTGACTGGGTTATTCAACAAGATCTTAGATGGTGAACAGATGCCTGAGACGAAGTGTACTCGTGCCCATTTTTAAGAACAAAGGAGATGTGCAGAGTTGTACTAACTACAGAGGAATAAAGTTGATGAGCCATACAATGAAACTCTGGGAAAGAGTAGTTGAAGCAAGACTAAGAGCAGAAGTGAACATTTGTGAGCGGCAGTATGGCTTCATGCCAAAAAGAGTACGAGAGATGCAGTGTTTGCTTTAAGAATGCTGATAGAGAAGTACAGAGAAGGTCAGAAGGAATTGCATTGTGTCTTTGTAGATCTGGAGAAAGCGTACGACAGGGTGCCCAGAGAAGAGCTGTGGTATTGCATGAGGAAGTCTGGAGTGACAGAAAAGTATGTCAGAGCGGTGCAAGACATGTATCATGACTGTAGGACAGTTGTGAGGTGTGCTGTCGGTGTGACTGAGGAATTCAAGGTGGAGGTGGGACTCCACCAGGGGTCAGATCTGAGCCCCTTCTTATTTGCTATGGTGATGGACAGGCTGACAGACGATACTTGGGGTCAACTGTCCAGAGCAATGGAGAGTGTGGAAAAGAGTTGAAGAAGCATGTCCGGGCAGGCTGGAGAAAAATGTCAGGTGTGATGTGTGATAGAAGGGTTTTAGCTAGAATGAAAGGAAAGGTGTATAAAACAGTTGTGAGACCAGCCATGATGTTTGGACTGGAGACAGTGCCACTGAAGAAAAGACGCAGAAGCTGTAGGTAGCAGAGCTGAAGATGTTGAGGTTTTCTTTGGGAGTGACCAGCTTGGATAGGATCAGGCATGAGTACATTAGAGGGACAACTCATATTAGAGGCTTTGCAGAGAAAGTCAGAGAGGCCAGACTGAGATGGTTTGGACATGTCCAGAGGAGAGAGTGACTATATTGGGAGAAGGATGCTGAGCCTTGAACTGCCGGACAGGAGACCGAGAGGAAGACCGAAGAGGAGATTTATGGATGTGGTCAAAGAGGACATGAAGGTAGCTGGTGTGAGAGAAGAGCATGCGAAAAAACCGGGAAAGATGGAGGACAATGATTCGCTGTGGCGACCCCTGAAGAGAAAAGCCGAAAGGAAAAGAAGACTACATCAAATTGAACTTCTGGTATGCCTTGCGTTGAGATATCTCCAAACTAAAAAAAAAAAAAAAAACAAACATGCCATGTAACAATGCAGCTCTATCACAAGATAGTAAACGACAGCTTTGTACATTTCCCCCCAAAAAAGATGGACAATTATAATATGACGATTCGGGAAATACATTTTTTTTTTTTGCCGAAGCTCCGGTTAGGGCTCATGGGACAGATCCCGAAGAGGCCTGGCACTTTTGAACCTGCATCTGTCATCGTGCAGCTTTTCAAGAATTAACATCTCATTCTGTCTGAAACAATTTTCCTCTTTTTATTCCAAGAAAAAAACATCATCCCAAGAGATAAAATAAAAACAAACTTATATTATTAATAATAACAATAATCAATCATCCAGAGGATACATGTGACAATTCTGTTCTTGTCGCTCATTTGTCACGGTGTCTCCATGGCGATATTGGTCATGATCAAACATGCAGCTAAGGATGATGATGATGACGGGATGTAAGAAGAGGAAGACAGACATTTTGAAAAATAGATATCAAAGCTATTCAATGGAACTCAAACACACTGGTTGCCAACAGGAAGTCATATTAAGTTGTATGAGTCGACTTCAAGGCGTGAAGAGTGTAGCATTAGGGTCTTTTAAATCCTGCTTTATTTGCGCTACGTGTTCTTGACAAACTTCAATGTGCCGGTTAGCGGGTAACATGCTAATACTAACTCGTCCAAAAAGAACCGCTATCACGAAATGATGACGTTTCAACGTCGTGGTTAGGCTAGTGACGCTAGCTCGCTCACCTTTTTGAGAACATTTCAACCCTGCGAGAAAATTTTCCCTTTATCCCAGCTAGCTAGTTTCAGCTAACACGGTGGGCGCTAAGAAGTCTCGTTTTCACCAGTGGTAGACGAGCGAAGCAAGGGAATTGGCAATGTGTTTTTGGCCTAACGCAAATTAAATAAAACCGTGGTTGGGCCGACAGCTCATAAGAACAATGCCGCCCGCTAGAGGCGATCGCTGTGAGCTCCTCTCAAAATATATTTACACAAGTCGCATTCCGGTTTGAGATATTGGGGTTTCAGCTATAATTTTAGGATGAACCTGAAATACGCTCAAACATTTTTTTTCAGGTGAACCATGACCCCTTTCAATTTTGAAAAACAATTCTGTTCGAGAGTTGAATGTTTCAGTACTTATCAACTCAGGAGAAAACGATGGGCAACATTCATGCGCGCTTTCTTATTTTTCATTTACGTTGCCTTTTTGTGACGCTTCCAGTCTCATTTGCGATTTGCAAGGTGTTGTTCGCATGATGAAGAGAACCGTTTAAAGATCAATTCTATTTGGATTGGTCCATTCTGCTGTGTTTGCACGTTGGATGAGAGAAAAAAAAGGAAGCTCAAATGCGATTTCACCCTGGGAAGTTTCGAGTGGATATCAGGTTCGTTTCCTGAAATTGCAACCAAAAACAAAAAAAAAAAAAAATGGCCCGGCACTCGAAAAAATTTGTGAGTGGTGTCATTTGTGCAAAGCAGAATAAATTAGAAGAAATAGCAAAAATCAAAAGTGATGTCAGGTAGCAACATTGTTTCTGGCGGCTTGTGGTCGCCGCCGCTCGGTAATTAAACAGGGATAAAAAGGTGGAACATGCGAGCAGAAAAATTGTGTGTTTTGATCCCGTGGATGCAATCTCAATATCTCTTTCCTGACTTTATGTGTGGTTAGCTCGTTTCTAACTTTCGTGTTGAGACAGAGTGCGCTCAAGTTCCCACTAGGAAAAAAGTGAAGGGGGGGGGTGGAATAAAATATTGAGGGGAGGGGGGAAACTGCATTTCTTTCATCTGCCTTTGTCTTCAGTGGTTCACGGGGTAGGAGGGGGGTGTTCATGTGTCGCCAATGTGTGTCCATCAGCTGCTGTCTGGTGAAGCCTCTCGCTCTCGATGCTGAACGGAACCGCTTTGATGTTTCATGTTGTCCAAATATTCCTGTTGGGACACTGCCAGGACGGATGCTAGGATCTCGTCATCCTCCCAGTCGCTCAGACCTGGTTTGTGGGGGGGGGGGGGAGATCAACACATTAATTTTTTTACATGACATACAAGCAATCTACACCCACACCCTCCCAAGACCCTGGTAGGACTGTGCGACGTTGCAGTCGGCGGCGGCTAAAAGTAGTTGCGAGGAGATTTGTTGTGGCTCAATATGACTATACATATAAGGCGCACTGGCGTATAAGGCGCAGGATCATCTTTTCAAGAAAATCAAGGCTTTTGGGTGCGCCGTATACACCATACAATACATTAATATGATGCAAAATAACAATCATAATAGTTGTAGTAAGTTCATCCTGTCTACTTGATATCTAATTTACAACAGATTTTTTTCTTATAGTGTATTGTAGGTGATCACATACCTGACATGTTTAGTCGTATACTTCCGCCTTCGTCAGAGTGTCAACAACAAGTTTTGTTGACACGGCGGAAGGCGGAAGTACAGTAAAGTCTCGTTATATCGATATCGGTTATATCGATAGTACTGCTTATTACGATACTACAGTAAAGTCTTGTTATATCGATATCGGATATATCGATAGTCCCGGTTATATCGATACTATTTCTATGCACGCACGGAGAAAATTACATGCAAACAGGGTCGGATATATCGATAGTCCCGGTTATATCGATATTTTTTCGGACTCCCTTGAATATCGATATAACGAGACTTTACTGTATTTCTATGAACGCAAGGAGAAAATTTACATGCCGCAGGATCGGACATATCGATAGTCCGGTTATATCGATATTTTTTCCGACTCCCGAGAATATCGATATAACGAGACTTTACTGTATATGTTGTAAATTAACAATCAATTCAAATATGTGGACTGAACAATAGTACCAAGTTGCAAAAGTAGACAAACGTCGGAAAATTGTTACTAATGGGTTGCGGCGTGACGCCCCCCCCCCCCCCCCAAAAAAAAATGGTCGGGGATGAATATAAATAAACAAAAAAAATAAACAAACATACAAATAAATCACCAAAGAACTAAATAAACAACCAAATAAATACATAAATAAATAGCTAGCGAGCTAGCTAGACAGAGAAATAGATAGATGAACAAATACACCAATAAATATAACAACAAACAAACAAATAAATACGTGAATAAACAATTTTAGAAGAGGGAAAAAAATCATCCCTCCCCACATAATGGACATGTTGGATCTTTCTCACCGAATGCTGTAGGTGACATCTCCTGCATAATGGCTCTGTACTCTAAATGATGACGACTCTGATTACTGGGACCTGCAAACACACAAACGCATTGTCACATAAATGTAAAACATGCTCGCAAAAAAGATGCATGACCAGTCAGGCTGCAAAATTGACAATGTTTCTCAAGCCGGAAACTTCTCAGGGGATTAAATGGAAATTCACGACGAGCCAAGGGGGTCGATATGAACAGTGGACCCGATGGGCCATGGCCACCACGTGTCTGAGGTCACCCAAATCGTCCATCAGTTAAATGTTATTATTCTGCCAGTTCTAATTACTTTTATGGATTTGAAGCATTTGCAGCAGCGGGCAAATTTTAATTATCGTGTTTTTTGCACTCTTTGGCGAACCTTCAATGAATGACATATTTTAAAATGGATTTTGCCATCATTTGCCTTTTTTGAAGTGAAACACAAAAATAGAAATTGCAGAATACGAATATGTGTGGTATTTTCTGCATTTTTATTAGCTCAAATATATTTCAGGATTTTATCGGTTTATCACTATGCAATAATAAATATCATTTTCAAAGATCTTCCAAAAACGGAATATTATGGCAAAATTGGGAAAAAAAATTGCACCTGACAAAGTAATTTTAAGACCTTACCAAAATGAAACTCTGTTTTATATTTATTTTGGCTTTAAAATTTTCAGAAATAAATGCATTTCTTTTTGGGACATAAAATACAAAAACAAGCAAAAAAACCTGCCAATTTTTCCATTTCTAATGAGTGTGCCAAAAGCAAAAAATATGGTGAAATTGAGAAAAAAATTCCACCTTGCAAAGTAATTTTAAGAGTTTTATTTATGTATTTTGGCTTTAAAATTTTCTGAAATAAACATTTTTTTTGAAGACACTAAATACAAAATCAAGCAGAATAACATCACATTTTCCATTTCTAGTTGTTATGCAAAAAATGGGAAATTATGACCAAATCAGGAACAAAAATTCCACCTTGCAAAGTAATTGGAAGAGATTATTGAAATGAATAAGACATTACCAAAATGAAACGTTTAATATATATTTTGGCATAAAATTTTCAGAAATAAATTAATTTTGTGTTTTTGAGACACTAAATACAAAAACAAGAAAAAAAATACGCAAAAATTTTAATTTCTAAAGATTGTGCCAAAAACAGAAAATGATGGCAAAATGGAGAAAAAAAATCCACCTTGCAAAGTAATTTTAAAGGACAACCGACGTCTCCGGACAAGTTGTGTCCATAATTTGTAAAATGGCTTCAAATGACTTCTACTGAGTGTATTTTACAAAGATTCCACCGCATATAGCTATATTTTACGTTTTAAGACTCGCTCTGAATATTCAGGAAGTCTTGTTTTTGAGTTGGTGACGAGTCCGTACGTGACGTCACTGAACGAACGCCCCTGACCGAAAAAAGGACACATTGTAGCAGTCCTTCCATCACGTCACTGTATTTTGCTGTACTTGTTTTGGTCTGAAAACCTTGTGTTGCACCAGAAAGAGCCAGAAGAGGGCGTCCAAGCTCTATGTAAGGAATTTATCAGCCTGTGGAAACGGGCTGATTCATTCCTCACAGGAGCTCGGTGGCCATTTTCTGCCTCTTTTTGGGTGAGACATTTCACCCCAATGTTGCCTTAAATGGCACGGAATAAATTCTTTAATCGATTGCAAAGATGTATGCTTTCCTCTTCAGAACTATTTGAATCATATTCATAACTGGATGTGTAACAAGAAAGTATCATCTCCGAATCTGAAGCCATTGTTTTGATTCGTCTTGAGACGTCTTGGCGTAACGTCACGAATGGGGGGCGGGACTTTCTGAAAATGCCCAATTCGCAGCTCAATTTTTTGCAGATTTTGGACACTTTAAGTCATTTTTATTGGTGTTTTGCATTTGAATAAAAATATCATACTGCATGTTTTGGGTATTTTAGATGCTATGAAACGTTTTTCTGGTCAGGAAACAAAAAAGTGACGAAGGTTGTCCTTTAAGAGATTACAGAAATGAATCGCTGTTTCGTAAATGTATTTTGGCTATAAAATTTTGAGAAAATTTGTATTTTTGGGGGGAGACACTAAATACAAAAACAAACAAAAAACCAATTTTCCATTTCTAATTATTATGCCAAAAATGGGAAATTATGGCAAAATTGAGAACAAATTCCGGCTCTAAAACTTCACATATAAGCCGCACCGGACTCTAAGGCACCGAAAATCAAGGCTTTTGGATGCATCTCATACACCAGAAAATACGGTATTTGCCAAAATGGTTAATTATCCAAACTTTACGAGACATTACCCGGCGCGCAAGGTGAGGGCGGCTTGTTGAGGATGAGGGCGGCACCGGCGGGGGAAGGCGGCTTGATGATCGTCGACGGGGCGCTGGTGAGGTCCGAGTGGGAGGGCTCTGAGTCTCGTTGCCGAGGCGACCGAGCGGCCCAGTCCTCCAGGCCACTGGAGGCCGCCGCCGTGGCTGAGCTGCAGGTGGCGCTTGCCTTCCGAGGCTGGAGGGACGAAGATGACAATTTGTAGGAACAAATATCTTCGTAGTTTTTGTAGTATTTTTTTTTTTCAAGAGACATTGCACTGACATGTCGGGCCTGCTTCTCCTGGTCTCGGAGCCACTGCAGGTACGACTCCCGGGCCACCTGCTCCTCGATGGCCTCGCACGTCGCTTCCCAGTCGCTCGCTCGCTTCTTGTCCTCCAGCATCTGCTGTTCGATCCACGACTCCTCGGATGTCTTGATGGCCGACTTCATCAGGGATTGGTCCGCGTACTGGGGAGGTGATTTAAAAGTGGTCATGAAATGGAAGGTGAATTTTTTCATGTGTTTTATATTGGTAAGTGTGTACCAACAATGTCTTTCCAGTCATTTATCAAAGATTAAAAATAAAGACTGATTTAGCATCTGAAGTCAATTGTTTTCCTGAGTACTTCCCTGGCGGATGTGTTTATTTATTTTTTTATTCATCTATGTTTGTTTTTTTTAATCATCCAATTGGGCTGAGTGAACAAAATATTGTCAGTAATTGCCGGTACAGTTTAATGATTTACATGATTTTTTTTCATGTGATTTTATTTTTAAAATTATTGTTTTATTTATTATCTACTATATATATTATGTATTTATTAAAATGTATTTAGTAAATATAATTTATTAATACATTATGAAAACAATTTGTTTTTTTTTTTATATCCGCTTAACTGTAGTAATTAATTTCATCCACTTTCATTAAACTGTACTGTAGTGTGTGTGTGTGTGTGTGAGAGAGAGACAGAGAGAGAGAGAGAGAGCGAAAGAGAGGGCGAGAGACAGAGAGAGTACAACATGTAATTTTTATCAACTTAGCACTCCTCAATTTTTTTAAATGCATTTCTTTGTTTTGTTTTTTAAAATTTATCTCCAAACATGATGTCCCATTTGTTTGAAAATGAACCCACTCCCACCCTCTAAACCGCGGAGTAATTAGTCTATTCCTGGTGTTGACCTCTGAGAGAAGAGGCAAATAAATAAATGGGGTGCAAGTGTGCAGTTTCGTACCCCCGGTTTGAAGGCGGGCAGGCCGAGGCCCACGCCGATGGTGGCCTTGTTGGGGTTGACAACAGAGTTGTAGTGGACGTTACGGTGGTAGCTCACTCGGATGGGCTCGTCGTTATTCTGCTGGATGCCGTGGAAGGTGTTGATGGGCTCTGTCAAATCAAGAGGCGGGGCTTAGCCTGGAGGCAGCTGATTGGCGGTTACAATGAGTCGGGCTGCAGAATTTGGATATGATTCGAATTAAGGATTCTAATGATTATAGCGTGAATTAATAGGAGACATGAACAACCTGAATGTGTATGGCTTACAAAGGACGGCCCGGCCTGGTGAGTGACGTGGGTGTCAGCTGTTATGCTGTTTTGGTAATTGTAGACGAATTGGATTTAAATTTTACGATTAACTTAATGCGATGGAGGTCCATGTGGAAAATTCAAATCCAAGGTAGAGATTTTTCGGAACGCGACGAGAACGAACAGAAGGCACCTGTGCCGTACTGGTACACCTCCACGGGCCTGTTGTACATTTCTGCCATGGCTTGCATCTCAATGTGGTTTCCATGGCAATTGTTTTTCCTCTTTCGGTTGATGTAAGTGGTGAAATCCTCCGTCACGTAGTTGGAAAAATAGTCGGCGTTCTTCATCTGCGAGGGGAAAAGACAAAAAAAAAAAAAAACTAACTCACATATTGCATCTGGGAATTTAAAAGGGGGGTCCAACGGGCCTCCTTATGTCTGAAAAGGAGGCGGGCCAAATTCTAAAATTGATGGGCCCGATTTAACTTGATTGCCGAAGTATACAAAACTGATTGAAATACAGTAAAGTCTCGTTATATCGATATTCAAGGGAGTCCGAAAAAATATCGATATAACCGGGACTATCGATATATCGATATAACGACCTGTAAATCAAAATACATTCATTGGAGCATGATACATGTACAGTTTATATCGATATTCATGTAAAAAATATCGATATAACCGGGACTATCGATATATCCGACCCTGTTTGCATGTAATTTTCTCCGTGCGTGCATAGAAATAGTATCGATATAACCGGGACTATCGATATATCCGATATCGATATAACGAGACTTTACTGTATTTCTAAATTGCTCATGAAAAACCATTATTGGAGTAAAATCTATTTTTATAATATATCAACAAACAATTCACATTCAAGTCAAATAATGTATTCATACATAAAATAAACAAACATTTTCCATTTTCTTTAGTTACGACACAATCAATCCTGTGCTATTTTTATATTCTACGGTATTACAGACAAGATAAAGAGAACAGACTTACACTTAGTAATAGACTTATTTCTTTCTAGTGTCTACGTAACCAAATTTCTTTGCTTTGAAGATTTCCAATGTGCTGCAACCCACACACACCTTACTTGAAGCTTTCTCCTTATAACCAGTTCATAAAAACATATTTATGGAATAAAAAATACAAGTAAGATCTTCTTCTCTTCCTTTTGGCTTTTATGGCTCCATTGACTTAGCTATTTTTTTTACCTGAAATGGTTTCAATTATTTGATTCACTCGAGCTAATAAAACAAATAACATTGGGGAAAAAAGATCTTATTCATCATAGTATTTGCCATATTTGACACAATTTCCTGATGTGTATTTTTTCATTTTTTTGTGAGGGAAGTAAATAAATGAAAAAGTAGAACGGAAACGGACTAAAACAGGGAAGGACAAGAAAGTAGGTGCCACTCACAAGGTAGTCCATGCAGTGTTTTCTCACCACCTCGTGCATGTCCTGATCGCCATAGACCTGGTCAGCTGAAACACACATACATGCTATGATATTATATGTGAACTCTTGATGACAGCTGGAGCTATTGTGAATTGGCTCCACATAAATAAAGATGTTTTGGTTTGTAGGAAATGGTCAGGTGATTTTTTTTTTTACAGTGACACCTGGCCATCGGAGGAAACATTTGACTCACCGACAGCTCGGAAGAGACAAGCGCCGTCCTCCTTCATCTTCTTGATGACGAAACCTTTCTTGTCCCGTAGAGCTTTTTCAAACCAGTGCTCTTGCTGCACATGCACACACAATTATTCACAATTAATGATTAGAGCTGTGTGGAGTTATTCAACAATACTTATACAGACGCATTCAACAATACTAATGCGTCGGTCACAAAGAGGAAGGCACACCGAATTTCGGTTGTATACCGGGGCATTAAAAACCCAACATTTTTGGTCAAAAACCGAGTTGCATGAGAACTGATACATATATATAATAATATAACCCCAGTTTGGAAATTATTTGGGGTCGGCACAATAGATATCGGTTGGAATACAACCGCAAGCTGTCCCAAAATGGTCGCCCATGAAGAGCGTTTCTGTTCCACCGTCAGCCATACGACTTGTGAGGAAAACTTTGCGTCACCACAAGCACGCTCAAGAAAAGCTAAGTAAACAACCACATTTGGAAAACGCTTGTTCAGCAAAACACACGCAAGCTTACACACATATTGTGCTCTTGAGCAGTGGTGGACAGACAGATCAAAATGTGACTATATAGTGACATAATGGGGAATAATAGGAGAGGTAAACATTCCCCCAAATCAACAAAACTCTCAACATAATTGGAAGTTCTTCACTGTTAAATAAAAAAATGTAAATATCGTTGTACGCGGTTTTGCAGATGTGTGAAGCAATTTCAAATCCAGCTATTTCGCAAATGACATCCATCCACAATTGCTCTATGAATGAAATATAAATTCACAATAATCATCAAAGTATCTACGACGTACGTTTGGTCACTTTGCTCCACTTCCTTTCTAATTTAAAACTTTGTCTTTCATTCCTTGGCAGAATATCTCGATTTTAACTTGCAATGTAAGAATTGTAAGAAGGGGGACTTGGTTCAAGTCGCACACATTTCCGCCACTGATGGGGTCAATTTCCTTGCAGATCTGAGTCTTTGCGACTGGGTCGCAAATGGATCGTGAACCGGTACCAATGGGTGAGGACCACTGACTGACACGGCATACCAACTGGCAGATGTTTGTCCACATTCAGGTCAATGCATATAAATTGCCTTCAAACAAATGTATGTAAAGTCTTGTTTGTATGTTTTTTCTCTTTTCAGTCCCCCCCCCCAATTTTTTTTTTTTTTCATTTTCAGGTGATTTTTAGGAGAGCATGAGACAAATTAAACAATTAAACTAAACACAATTCTCTCTAAACCTTGATTTCATGCTGCCAAGTGCATTTCGATTGGTCAAAGCTTACATATAAACACATTCGATATATGTATCATCAAAAAGAATATAGGAGGAAACCAGAGTACCCGGAGAAAACCCACACAGAGATGGGGAGAAGATGCAAACTCGACAAGAGAAGGCCAGGTCCCAAAATCGAACTCATGACCTCCTCACTGTGAGGCAATACTCCAATGGAGTACTGCGGCATTAATTCTTTGTTACTACCCACCAGAATTGTCTTTTAGTGATCGCGAGCCCAGCCACGTTGCCATGGCGACGACATGAATGACATGAGCCTAAAACAACCCTCATTGACTCACTCCCACGTCCCGTAGCGTCCATTTTAGACGCGACTCAAGAGCCCGACACCGAATTGAATTTCCGGCGCTTACCTGCTCGGCGGTGGCCGGATCAACTGCCTGCAGGCGGGCGGCGTTCTCGTATTCGTCCTCGCTGTTGTTGCCGCCGGCTCCCTCGTCCGGTTCTTGGCTGGAGCCCACGCCGCCGGGACCGCTCACGCCGGCCTGCCCGCCTCCGGCCAGTGCCGCCGAGCCGGAGCAGGTGCCCGCTTGCCGTCGCCTCTTACTGAGTCCGGGTCCGGAGCAGCAGCCGCCGATACTCCCGCCGCAGCCCACCACACCGGCTTGCACCACCAGGTCCCCGCGGGAGCTCGCCACCAGGCCGCCGCCGCCGACTCCGCCACCACCGCCGTCTCGACCGTCGCACGGCCCCGCGGAGGCCACGGAGCCGCCAGGCGGAGGAGAGGCCTGTTGCGGCCGGGAGCCCGCTTCGATGCTCCGCCGCTCATCTCTCGCGGAAGGCGGCGCGGTCTGGTACGTCCACGGCGGAGGAGAAGCGCGAGGCCGGGCTCCCGTCCTACCAGCGTGAGGGTGCGGGTGGGGGTGCTGGTGAGAGTCCGCGACGCTCCGCCGGTCGCTGTCATCAGCGTGATCCGCGACCCCGACCCCGGAGCTGGGTTTCTTTTTGGGCAGGATCGTCATGGTGGGGAGGAAAAGGGGTGGGGGGACGGTGGAGGGGGTAGAGGGCGACGAGTCGGTCCGCCTTTTTGGATCAAAAGATTGGCTGTTTGGCGTCGAGCTAGCTGGCTAGCCGCAAATCATCGAGCGAATTTTCTCCGTCGAGAACTCGACGAATCCCATCGACGTTTGGACGGAACACAACATACAAACGAACGAGAAAATAACCTGAAATACGTCTCCTTGTTCCCGGGCGAGAGCTCGTGCACAAAACATCAACAGTCTGACGGGCCCGAGGGCGTCACTTCCGGGTCAAACCTGGAGTGACGTCACCACGTCGACGTAAATGCCGCTAACAAAATATTTAAAAAACAAACTACTGAGTATGTCACCAATAAATCAGAGCCGAAGGCATCAAATTATTTATACTTTCATCTGGGTGTAGTTGTTTATTTTTAAATTATTCGTGTTACGTTAAAATTAACTGATAGAAAATTAACTACTGTACGTGATTGAAATGTTCTTATCAGATGCAAAACAACTACGTGATTAAAAATGTACTATTCTTTAAAATTATTTGAAAAAAAGTAGAATTGTGTCCATACCAATATATAAACGGATTCAGTTGATAGGCACGAGTTGTATACTCGTTTATATACATATTATACTGTATATGTATTTATACTCATGTTTATCTACATATTTTGTTTGTAGTTTTCTCCAATTTTATTTCGTATTATTATTGCATTAGCAGTAAATACTTATACTGTCCATGTGATTAATTGCGATTAACAAATTCCTTGTGTGTTTTACATACTTGGCAATAAAGATGATTCTGATTCTAATTCTGATTCCGATTATACACAGTGGACACACGCAAAAGACAACCCCCCCCCCCACACACACACAGTATATCCATCGATCCATCCATGAGCTGAGTGAACCACATTATCTTCCAAAATGTTACGGGCATCCCAGTGTCTTTAGGCAGCAACTGGGCTATATTCAGGACTGGTTGCCAGCCAATCGCGGTGCACATACACAAAAGCAATTATCGACGCTCACACTGAAAAAAAGACTAATTGGAAAATTTAGAGCGGTCCGTTATCCTGCCATTCATTCAGGACTTGAATGTGTGGGAGAAAATCAGAGAATCCCACGTTGTTTACGTGTACATTTGTTCGTATGTTTACGGAAGTAATTGCTTTTATCGTCTTATTTTGAAAATATACACCGGAACTTCCAGTGACTCCATTTGTTTACATCTTAGTCCTGTACTTTCGATGAAGAGGTTTCTTCTGCCGTCACCTGTACTTTGTTTACTCACACTTTCGACTGGTGGTCGAATTCTACGGTCGACCATGAAAGTTCTCTTGGGTTTTTGCCTGCTACTTTTGGGGCTCTCCGCGAGCTCTTCCCTGGTCCGCGTACCCCCACACGACCAGGTGGCCCGGGTCGCCCGGTTCGTCGCCCACCAATGCGACTGGGCTTCCATGGCCACCATCAGCAGCCACAAGCCGGTTGTGGGGCAGCCTTTCTCCAACGTGTTCTCGGTGAGCGACGGGCCGCCGGGCTCCAGTTCCGGCGTGCCGTATATGTACTTGACCCACATGGAAATCTCAGTGCAGGACCTAGAGGTAATTTTTCGATAAAATGTCGCATATCATGTAATTTATTCCGAAACTTCGTGTGGGGTTTAGCTATCCTGTGCACGCGACTTATCTATTTTTTAAATTTGTTTTCGTTGTGTATATACATATTTTCTTGAAGTTTCAACTTTTTTGCGGTACCGGTTTCCTATCGTGTACATTTCTGCACTCAAACGCCATTAGGTACTTTACTAGAAAGTTTTCGTCAATAGTGCGTCTTTTTCGAAGATGTGCTTAATCTTTGGCAACAAACACCCCAAACGAAGAAATCCGTTGGCGTAAAGTTTTAGGATTAATTGAAAACTGTTGGCCTATTTAGGTGAAGTCAAATTTAGGGGTATTCAAAAAGGAATAAATAAAACTTAATACCAGCTGTTGCATACACGCCCCACAATTACCACACATCGTGTGGTAATTTATAATTTACGTAATATATCAAAAATGGCAATTAAAATTAACATTTGTTGTCTTACAGCATCACATCTCTCATTTTAACTTTGAATTTCACAGGCGTGCTTTACACCCTTTTCTCAAATGTTACGAATTACCGCGTCAGCATGTTACGGGACGACTTTATGCAATTGCACAAGTGTCACCATGACTCAGCAGCTTTTCAACTGTGGCTCAGCAGTTTTGCAGAAGAGTCACATGCTTGAGATGCAGTCCTTTGCTTTCAAATGTAGCCTTCTGGCATATCATAGTGACTTTTTTGTTTTACTGTCCTAAACTGTAGGAGAGGTCAAAAGTCAATTACCATTTCATGTGAACCAAACTGTTTCACAAGACAGTAATAAAGGTGCATCTAAAAATAGGATATTGTATAGGTACTATAACTTTTAGAGTAGAATTTCACGATTATTGACACACACACACACACACACACACACACACACACACACACACACACACACACACACACACACACACATATATGTATATGTATGTGTATATATATGTATATATGTGTGTATATGTGCGTGCGTGTGTGTTGGATTCTCTGAGACCTGTTTCAAGCTTGAGAAAAGTCAAATGAAAATTTGTCTGCGTGCAGGTGAACCAACAGGCATCTTTGTCCATGTCATTGGCTCAGACCGCTTACTGCCGCCAGCAGGGCTTCGACCCCCAAAGTCCTCTGTGCGCCCACATCATCCTATCCGGATCGGTGCTGGAGGTACGCCCCCCCCCCCCCTACACACACACTAGAATCTAGGGGGCTCGGACGAAGCTATAGAAAGTCCAGTGACGAGATGAACACCCAGGAGCATTTGGGAGCCTTGCCAGTTGTCGGTGTTCGATTGTCAGATCATTCACAGGCACCTGTTCATTTTCTTCTTCAGGTAAACGGCACAGAGGCGGAGTTTGCAAAGAAAGCCCTCTTCACCCGACACCCCGAGATGATCGACTGGCCCTCGGACCATGACTGGTTCTTTGCCAAGTTCAATATTACACAGGTAGTCTGGACCGCAACAGCACACCTGGAAGGTCTCAGATTTTTATCTTCATCACTCCGCCCTCTGTGATGTGTTACAGGTGTGGGTGCTGGATTATTTCGGCGGGGTGAAGAAAGTCAGTCCGGAGGAATACTATCAAGCGTCTCCTAACTGATGGGCTCAAGTGACGTTCGTGGGGGCCTTTGAGCGTTCTTTGAATCATATTGTGAATTCCTCCAAGTTAATCTACTGATCTGCTGTTATTTCTGATCCAATACTATAACTATTGAAAGTCAGTGTCAAATTGAACTGAGATGTTGTTGGAGTGGAAAGTGATACAGTAACGCAGGGACGGAACGGAGCCCATGAACCTGATACACTTCTCTGGGAATTTTTATTGGGATCCCTGTGAGTTGTCTTTCATCGCTATTAGTGTACATTGCGGTATGTTATACTCATCAAAATGTTGCTTTTATTGTTTTTCTCAAATGGAGTTTTTCTTGTTCCAGCTTTTATTATAATTGCTTTGAGCAAAGTTGTGCATACCCTGACTGTGGATGGTATGATACACAATGAGATCTGTTCTAGAGTGGGTGCAAAGCAGGAGCGAGCTGTGCATTTCACAGCTCGGCCTTTAGTAGTGGTACGTCTGAATCACTCCAACCCTTGATAACTATTTTCTGACTATACAACCTTGACTGCAGCTACAGCTGTGACTCCTCAAACTCTGGTGTGATTTACTACAAACCCACGTGAAGGTAGCGTGACCGCACGCCTTCGCCGCAGAACTGGTGAAGGCGTCCGGGTAGGTTTCTGACCCTGATAACAAATAATGGCTGAAATGTGATAGGTTCGATGCTTAACTCATTCACTGCCAGACAAGGTGCAAAAATGTGTCCACTTCAGTGCCAGGGTTTTTGTCATTTTCACTCAAATTCCAGGACCCACAGAATATTGAGTTTTAGGACTACATCAACATTCAACTCAGTGTAAGAAACCTTAGACCACAGGTGTCAAAGTCAAGGCCCGCGGGCCAAATCCGGCCCGTCACATCATTTTTTTCGGCCCGCGAAAGCAAATCAAACTTGTTAAATTCCATGATGATTGCTAAAATCTGAGCCAAAATTTGTCAACCACAATAAAAGTCATTATTCTTGACTTCAGATTTGAAAACGAGTTATTCATTAATTTGCTGTGTGCTCTATATGTAATATTTGAAGGGATTTAAACATTCTAATGGGTTCCCCAAATTCATAACGGCCCTCGAGAGGAAACCATAACTACAATGTGGCCCGCGGCAAAAAATGACTTTGACACCCCTGCCTTAGACTCTCTTCTTTCATCTGGAAAAAAAAAATTAATTCTAAGTTGTATCTGGAGTTATCTGAGCTTGAAATGGGGGAGGCTGTACAAAATACAATATATTGATTTATGTAGCGCTTTAAGTACAGAAGCTGGAACAAAGCGCTAACATGGACAAAAAGCAAATGCTGCCCCCTCGTGGAAGGGAAAAACATTGCGAGAGGTTTGACTAGCGCTTTATCGCCACCCCCGCAAGAAAAACCAAAACCCGAACAAATTGGGGAATGGCGCTCCACGTCATGTCTTTGAACAAATTTGAATAAATTTGGGAATGGCAGTGAATGAGTTAAATATGAAATGACACATCTGGAAGCAGCACAACAGGGGAAAGAAATGAAAAGCAGATGAATGACAATTTGGAATTACTTCATAAGAATTCATGGACAAAATATCACTCAGATCAGTCTATGATTCAGATAGATTTAGGCCAGCAGAGAAGGCCTGTTGGAACCAGTGGTGGGTTCAATCATTCTATTTTTGGTAGAACATGAATACAATGTTTGTTAATAAAGTTGGTGTTCTGTAACAGAATGGCTGCGCCTCCTCTGTTTGTCAATCATATGAACACAAAGCCGAGATGGTGTGATTGGAAGACAAATGCAAAATAGAACTGCGCAAACCCCTCGCCTCCCTCACTAAAAGTGTAAAAGAACAGTTTGTAGCGCTACATTTTTATTTTCCTGATTGCATTCCCGCAAAGGGTGGCTGGTCACACAGGAAGTGAAATTCTCCCATCTTGGGCCCCTTCTCAAGTTTACTCATTTTTGGGGATCTTTGGGGGAAATTTTCCTTGCCCTCCTTGGGGGTCAGGTCGGGGGGATGTCGAGAACATTTGTCAAGTGTGGGCATGTGAAGCGCTTTGAGACTTAAAAATAAATAGGGATTGTCTTTCCAAATTTTAGAGTGCTTGGAGGAGGCCATAATGGTAATTTCTCTTCACAATTCTACTTCAAAACGACTAACTGCGCCGAATTTGACGTCACCTGCTACATCACCACTTCCTGTTACACTTCACAGCCCAACGACGCCGTTTTGAGAGACTGCGAGGAGTTCACGATGGCGTTCTGGTGGACATCGAGTTTTCTCGTCTTGTCGGCGCAGCCCGCAGGTAAAATCCAATCATCAAACTTAAATTGTTGTTATTTGGGGGTTGACTGTTATATGTGAGGTGTTTTAAATGTTTATATTCGTGTATTAAAATGATTTTTTTTTAAAAAAGTTTTTTTGGACAAATTTCATCCACATTTTAAAGTTGGTCCCTGCAATTTTTGAACGCATTCCAAACTGATTCTTTTGAGTTGAATCGTCTCAAATAATCATCAGACGATGAGATTGTTTGTTTGAGGAGACTAACCAGGAAGCAACTTTGTGGTTTAACACGCTTTCATCTTCCAAAAGTAGACTGTCACGGTTTGCCAGGTGGTGATGGCGGGTGCGGATCCCAAGAAGCAGGCAGGAGGGAGCAGGAGGTTGTTTGACAAATTGTATTAAAATAAAGGTCAGCAGGAACAAAATGTAAAACATCAAAATCATCTGAACAGAAAAAATACAAAGTATCAAAAGAAAACCAAGTGTAAAAGTCCGCCAAGGTTAAACAAACACATGCACAGCATACAATGAATGCGATTGCAGCCGGGTGTCCTTTTAAGTCTCAGTGATTAAAACGACCAGCACCTGCGAGGCTGCAGGCAGGGCCGACAGCGCCCCCCGTTGGTCACCAACCAGATCATGACATAGACGACATCTTTTTTTTTTCACAGACAGAAGGCAGACAAATAAAAAAGGTGCGCGTCTATTGGCACATATGGATGTTGACCGCCATTTTATCCACAGAAGCCAAGTTGACGCTGTATGACCCCAAATTGTGCTACATCCTGGACGGCTTCCTCGGTCTGTATAGCCTGGTCATCACGGCAATGTTCATCAAGGAGAAGGTCAGTCTACCGATGACGCAACCCACGCGCAATCCACTCCATTCACATCACCTCTTCAACATCCCCCTTGCATAGTTCTTCAAAACAAAGGCGGGGCCCGCCGGCGTTGCCACGGTGAGACTAGCGTGAACCGCAGATGTCTCCGCACGGCATTTTTGATTCGTGACAATGTCGGTCATGTCTCGTTTACTCCGTCAAGGGTGGTAGAGGCCAATTAGTCGACGGTGACTTGCAGCTAAGAGGAGTACCTGAGAGAGGACGTGTAAGTATCTCAGGGAAAGTCATCTGAGGAATACCCCCCCACCCCCCAAAAAAAAAAAGAAAAGTACTCAAGAATGGTCCGATGTTTGACATAAAGCAGGGGTCGGGAACCTTTTTGACTAAGAGAGCCATAAAAGTAAAATATTTCGAAATGTTTTTCAGTGAATGGTTTTCCGTTCTTCATGATTGGTAAAAATCCACCCAAAACGATCGGAATGAAAGTCATCTTGCCGGGTCCATAGGCGAAGTTACTGCTAGCTAGCCTGCACACGGCTCATTAGCTTCCAATCTTGCTATCTACAATATATTTCTTGTAGAAGTATATTGATGCTAACTTTAACATGGAGCTTGTTAAAATGTCACTGACATTCGACTGTTTTATCGATTGTATAGTTTCATTGCAAATTAGAATCAGAAACTTTTCTCTCCACGAAAGCGAATCCTCCGGTGCATGTACTCGTCGGGCTCATTTAAAGGACAACCGACGTCACTTTTTTGTTTTTTAACTGACACCAGAAAAACGTTTTATCGCATCTAAAATACCCAAAACATGCAGTATGATATTTTTAGTCAAATGCAAAACACCAATAAAAATGACTTAAAGTGTCCAAAATCTGCAAAAAATTGAGCTGCGAATTGGGCATTTTCAGAAAGTCCCGCCCCCCTTTCGTGATGTCACGCTAAGACGTCTTGCATTGCTGGAGAATCCAAACAATGGCTTCAGATTCGGAGAATATGCTTTCTTGTTACACATCCAGTTATGAATATTATTCAAATAGTCCTGATGAGCAAAGCATACATGTTTGCAATCGATTCAAGAATTTATTTGGGCTGTTTCAACACGACGGCCAGTATCATCCATTCAAAATTGCACTTTCCGCCAACTGCAGCCCCAACAGGAAATCAACAGCGAAAAGGCGAGAATATGTATTTAGTTTTATCGGCGAGCCATATGCAATCAACAAAAGAGCCATATATGGCTCGCGAGCCATAAGTTCCCGACCCTTGACATAAAGCAATGTAGAACCAGTGTCTGAAATAAAGTCTGCCCGGGGCGTGCAATTTTTATGTCGGGCGTACAACTTCCAGAATGTCTCTGCCCGGGTGGCCGACAACTTCTTCTTTTTTCAAATCAAACGTTTGCTTTATTCAATAAAGGAAACGTTTGAACAAAGATTTTGAAATCTGAATAATGTATTCCAATTTCGAAATCTTCGTTCGGTTTAGAAATTTTGGAATTTCGGTTCGTTTGTCAATTTGCATACTCGGCACGGCAGCCAATCAGAAGCCTGCTTCTTGCACCCGGACTTTCCCGAGCATTATAAGGTTGTGTATTTGCATATCATTTTCCAAAGTAGATGCACAGAACTTCAGCTTCAGAAGATTCAAAAGAAGCTGACAAAATTTATGACGCGACAAAACGTAAACGTACATTATACCGTGACGGTAAAGTGTCCTTGTGAGTTTTGAAAGGCGTTTAGAAATTGAACGTACATTCAAAGCATCGTGGAAAGAGGAGTTCACGTGGCTTGTGGCAGATGACACAAGGGAGCATTTGTGGTAGGTACATCCTTAATAAGAAAAATCCTTAATACTTTGCAACAATGGGATTTTTTTTTTGCAATGAGTCGTCTTATTGTGTTTCAAGTTGCAACTTTTCAGAGTTGTCAGCCATGATGTCCAGTAATTTTTTGTCATGAGTTTCAGACACTGGTCGAACCCTTTAAAACTCAAGAATTTCACTTAGGAGTGAGCTATAATGTACAGTATATGTCAATCACATTTCACAAAGTTCTCCCTTTCAACTGTCCCACAGAACCGCCGGATGAATGATAATGCGACATACATGGTACGAGTACGCCCGAGTTCAGTTGGGCATTTTAAAACAACAATATAAAATTGTGTGTGTGTGTGTGTGTGTGTGTGTGTGTGTGCGTGCGTGTGTGTGTGTGTGTGTGTGTGTGTGTGTGTGTGTGTGTGTGTGTGCACATTGTCTGTTACAGCACTGGAACAAGAGAAAAGAAGATGCGTATAAAGAACTTCCTGTTAAAAGAGAAGTGCGTCGGTTTCATTGCTTCAGACTCATACGTGGCAATCCAAGTATCATTCATTCTTTCCATTTTAATTTAGCATAAAAATGTATATAAACAAAATAATCACTACAGCATTCGTAAAAAAAACATTTTAAAATATATAGATTATTAAAGATATAGATTTTTGTTTTAATAATAGTGCTTATTGTGTTTGTTTTTGTTATTTATGTTTCATAATCTGAAATGACCAAAATGTTTTTTTTCTCCATAAAAGTGATAATTTGAGATACTTCGGCCTTTCACAATTCGTTTTTGTTATGCAATACAAAAAAAAAAAAAAGAAATGAGTCTCCTTCAGAGTCTGCCAGTTTTTGTTGGCACCAAATTTGACTACCGTATTTTCCAGGGTGTAAGGCACACCCAAACGCCTTAATTTTCTTCTATATTTGATGTACTATTGAGCCACAACAGGTCTCGCAACTACTGTTTGCAGCCACTGACTACATTTACTCCTGTACAAGAAGTCGTGCGTAACCCCAGCCTCTCACGTAGCACCTTATACTGTGGTGTGCCTTATATTAGGAAAACATTTATATATTTACATATTGTATTTGGAAAACATTTTTCATCCATTGAAGGTGCACCTTATAATCCGGTGCGCCTTATATATGGAAAAGGTTTAATAATACACAATTCTTAGGGGGTGCGCCTTATACACCAAAAAATACGGTATATCTGGCCACCGTCAAGTCACATTTGTTCGCTTGGCGTGGAAGGCCAATATCAGTTGAAGGTTCCGACCACCATTGTCTTTTTGAGGTACATACAAATGGCAAAATAATCAAGCATTATTTACTCATATTTTCATTTGTGAACGAATAACTTGTTGAATGCTGAATGCCAACGTGTGACTCAAATGATTTTAACTCTTAACGTTCATTTTCTACTTGCCAGCGACCCAGAAAAAACGAACAGGTTTACCAGGTGAGTGCAATCTCGAAAAAAATTATAATAATGAAAAAAAAGCAAATGTCATTTTCATCATCATTCGCATCTCGGTCAAATACAAATAACCTCTTTGAAATGAAATGTGACTTCAGGGTCTCAGCAAAGCCACCAGAGAGACCTACGATGCCCTCCAGATGCAGCCATTGCCAGCCCGCTAGAACAATGTCATGCTCCTAATAGATACGATTGATCGCATCATAAACATTGTCAACATTGGCCTTATTTCTATTGATTCTTCTTTTCTTCCAGTATGTGCACAAAACAGAACAGTCAAATTAATGTCCAAAATAAAATGTCTTGCTTTCAGTCTACAACAATACAATGGTTTTTTTTTTTTCATTCTTCGTTGAAGGTTCATCAAACAACAACTTTTGCTGTCTGTGGGATTCTATGAAATCAGTGTCCCCCCTCTTCTTCGTGGTCTTTGTGCGTGTGGGAAATGAAGACAAGCCAATGATACATTTAATCAATTGTCAAAATCGATTTGTATCGTTCATGTTAATACTCTTAGTTCTCCATAAATTATAAAATGAAATGCACTTTTATTTCGCACTTAATTATTAATTCAAATGTTTTACTCGGTTGAGCCTCTACGTCGCTTTATTGTGAAAAGAACGAGCGGAGTACGTTTACTAAAACGGCGAACCGCATTTGCGTTGGGGGGAAAAAGACAGCCAATGATACATTTAATTGTTCAAAATGGGTTTGTATCGTTCGTGTCAATAGTTTCAATTCGTGTCTTAGTTCTCCATTAATACATAACAAAATACTTTTATTTCGCACTTCTTTTCCTTTCGGCTTTTCCCTTCAGGGGTCGCCACAGCGAATCAGTGTCCTCCATCTAACCCGGTTTTGTGCATCAATTTTATTTAGCAGTTAATTATTAATAATGAATTCAAATTTTGCTCGGTTAATCTTCAACGTCGCTTTATTGTGAAGAGAACGACCGGAGAAACGTCTACGACAGCGGCTAACGGCGTGTTGGGTTCATGCTATGGCGCTAGCAACCCCCTTCGCTCTGTTTATGCCACAACGAACGACGAATTTAATTATAATTACAGATTGCTGAGAATACAACGGTAGTTGCATTGTAGATTCAGTCGTGCGTTCATGGATCGTGCTAGCGTTCTCCGTTAGCCGCATGGGTGTGTAGTTACATAGTCCTCATTCCTACCATCACACGTTTTAATTTTTCTATTCATTTTAAAGTCCGTTTATCCAGAACAGGCTGGCGGAGGGGCGTGCTGGAGCCGATCCCAGCCAGCTTGGGACGAAAAGCGCACGACACCCTTAACTGGTCGCCAGTCAGTCGCGGGACAAAACACATAGAGACAAATAACACTTCACAACGGCACTGTGTGGAAACCTAGCTCACGCTGACCGCACACGAGTCCGGCTTGTGGACCACAACACCGTCAGTCACGTCATTCAGTTTCAGGGATTTAAATAAAAATGGAGACGAACGTGCCCAAGAGACGAGACAACAAGAAGCCACTCCGCGTGAAAGTCATCAGCCTCGGCAACGCCGAAGTCGGCAAGGTAAGTTTTCAACATTATGTTCAATATTCGGCAACGTCACATCACTTGACGACGTTTTATTTGCGTATAATCAATATCTAATTTAATCCTAGTCGCCCCCAAAAAGCCACCAATTTTGTTTCCTAACGTTTTTTTAATCAAGGAAGTTCTCAGCTATTAGAAAAAAACGAACGATTCAAATATGTAATTTGTCCCGGTGTATTCGGGTGTAACGCGAATGGGCGTGACCGGGCATGTGACGTCACAAGACGGAGTCGGGCGGACGGGTTAACTCCGTGTGAGCGTCAAGTATTGAGTTGTGGATCACAGCAGTGTGCACGTACTCGGTCATCTCGTTTTGTGTATCTGATAAATAAATGGCAGGAGATGTACGCTGATTTTTAGCCTTGGAGAACTCACAAGATCAAATTTGGCCCCTATAAATTCATCTACCCAAATAACAAAAACATGTTTTAAGAATCAACTTTTTCAAAACAATTAGGAAATAACGGGTTAAATTGAAAGAAATAATCATATTTTGGTGTTCAGTGAAGTTATGGCAGTCATTTAATGTATAATTCATAATTTTCCAAAGAAAACAAGTCCTTGGGTTCTCCAGGGTTAAGCCTGCTATTGTAATTATGTGGCGTGTTTATATATACAGTAAAGTCTCGTTATATCGATATCGGATATAACGATAGTCCCGGTTATATCGATACTATTTCTGTGCACGCACGGAGAAAATTACATGCAAACAGGGTCGGATATATCGATAGTCCCGGTTATATCGATATTTTTTCGGATTCCCTTGAGTATCGATATAACAAGACTTTACTGTATGTTGTATTCAATAAACATATATTCCACTACATTTTGATGTCAATTACAAATTGATGAGTTATTCATTTTCAAACACTAAATAGATTGCGATGCACACCCATGTCTCCCCTTCAGAGTTGCATCATCAAACGTTATTGTGAGAAGAGGTTTGTTCCCAAATATTTGGCTACGATTGGAATCGACTATGGGGTCACCAAGTAAGTGTGTACCTTTTTGGTATTATTCATTTCTACGTATCCGCAATATGAACCTATCGAAGCATATTTATATCGTCAGGGTGCAGGTTCGCGACAGAGAAATCAAAGTCAACATCTTCGACATGGCTGGCCATCCATTCTTCTATGAGGTGAGTCTGAAAAACTTCATTTTGTGTGTGTTTTTTTTAATCAAAAAACAATAAAAGCGACGGATGGAGATCCAGCTCTGATGGAAATAGCGCAAAACCCGGATGTAACGGATTTTTCTTAGTGACAATGTGAACTAATTTGGTATTATGGAGTTCTCCGTTATAGACATCTAGCCACGTTTTTATTAATCGGTAAGTGTGTAGAAGCGTCTTTCACTTGTCAATTGTAGTGACAAAACATATGCTTGTAGGCCTCTGCATTACAGCGCTTTTGAGATGAACACAGCTTTTGCGTAGAAGATGAGATGGTGAATTTCAATGTGTCCCGTCAATTATGACAGATAGAAAGGTCAAAACATTACATGTAGGTCAATGTTAGGCATGTCGAACTCAAACAGGATGTGTATTTCTGGTATAAATAGTAGTGATGGTATAATGAAGCATCATTAAGCAATGAGGCTTTGCATCCAAATGGTTCGCTTCTGGGCCGAATCATCATGAAGTTTCATTTGTTCTGTTGTGCCATCATGTGGAAGTGGAGAGAGAGATTAAAATGCTTCCATTTATTTGATGGGGTCAAAATGTACGGAAGACAACAAAGAACAAAAACAATAAAGTTGGCATTCCCACTTTTATCTCAGAATTCTGACTTTAAAGGACAACCGACACCACTTTTTTGTTTCCTAACTGACATTAGAACAACGTTTTATAGCATCTAAAATACCCAAAACAGGCAGGATAATATTTTAGTCAAATACAAAACACCAATAAAAATGACTTAAAGTGTCTAAAAACGACTTCAAATTGAACCCGGAAGTGGCCAGTTTCAGAAGGTCCCGCCCCCTTGTTCGTGGTGTCACACCAAGACGTCTTGCCTTGCTCGAGAATCAAAACAATGGCTTCAGATTCGGAGAAGATGCTTTCTTGTTACTCATCCAGTTATGAATATGATTCAAATAGTTCTGAAGAGGAAAGCATACATGTTTGCAATGGATTAAAGAATTTATTCCGTGTCATTTTGAGGCATCTGAACAGAAATGTAGCACCCAAAAAATGCAGAAGATGGCAACAAAGCTCTGTGGAAACGGGCTGATTTGTCTCCTGGGATTTTTTGTCAGCGAATATCAAATAGTTGTCTTGGTGCAACACACAACGATTCACCATCGCGTTATTTATGTGTTTTCCTTCTAATTTCGCCATCAACACAGATCAAAATGAAGTTTTCAGACCAAACAAAGTACCACAAAATGCATTGTGTATCCTTTCTCGGTCAGGGGTGTTCCTTCCGTGACGTCAGGAATCGTCACCAACTCAAAAACAAGACTTACTGAATATTCAGCGCGCATCTTAAAACGTAAAATATAACTATATGCGGTGTAATATTTGTAAAATAGGCTTAGTAGAAGTCATTTGAAACGATTTTAGAAATTATGGACACAACATGTCAGTAGGCGTCGGTTGTCCTTTGAAATGAGATTGTCATGCACAGCACGCGTTCCAAGGCTTCTGGTGTGGCCACAAGCGTAATCATCACACCCTTCGATGCGCAGTTTGGAGATTTTTTTTTCCGGTTTACTCGACACAACCTAAGAGTATGTGTCATGATAGGTAAAATTATGGTAAATGGCGAATTGCAAGTCATTGACATTTAACGTAAAAAACATGTAGTGTGTCAGCGGCATTGTCATCAAATGGTGAGTATAGTTTTTGCTTTTTTAAATGTTGCTGTGCCGATGACCATTTTGTGTTTGGGAGCCTTTTACTGAGCGAGTTGCTTGTTCTGTAGCCACAAAGGGACATAAGTCTTCTTGTGCCGGTACCAAGCCCGGATAAATACAGAGGGTTGTGTCAGGAAGGGCATCTGACGTAAAAGCTTGGCCAAAACAAACATGCGGATCAAACCTCCAAAGATGGAGGATACTGATTTTCTGTGGCGACTCCTGGGAGGGAAATGCCGAAAGGAAAAGAAGTGTGTCAACATTATATCTGGAGATAAATTACCACGTGTGCACAGGACGCACCAAGTCATCAGTTTTTAGGAATAATTCATTCAAAATGTTCCTTATGTTTATTTACTAGAATTCGTGATGCCATGCTAGGTTGAGATCAAACAAAATAAATACATAAACATTTTGTCAATCTGATGACCGGAGTTTACGTCATTATGTCAGCTAATGCTAAATGTGATTTTTGGTTGACAGTTCAAATAGTTATGCTCTTATAAAAATCCATCTCTTCCCATGCAGGTGCGGAACGAGTTCTACAAGGACAGTCAAGGTGTGCTGCTGGTGTACGATGTCGGTCTCCGGGACAGTTTTGACGCTTTGGATAGCTGGCTGGGCGAAATGAAACAGGAAATGGGCTCGCAGGCTAACATGGAGAGCATCGTGTTCATCGTCTGTGCTAATAAGGTCCCGCTTCCCTCAGGCTGATTGGCCCCGCCACCCCCGAGTCAGGAAGTGACCCGATTATGTCCACAGGTGGACCTGTTGAAACGGCGAGTGGTGGACGAGGGCGAGGGCCGTCTGTGGGCCGAGTCTCGGGGGTTTCATTACTTTGAGACCTCGGCGCAAAGCGGGGAGGGTATCAACGAAATGTTTCAGGTGGGAAGACGTCTCGGAACCTCGCCCGATCCTGAACAGGAACGTCAGCTAAGTCTGCGGTGCTTTTTGTGTGGGTGCAGGCCTTCTTCTCCTCCATCACGGACATGTGTGAAAATGGCGGGAAGCGCCCAGTGTCTGAGGTCAGCGTGGGCTTCACCAAAGAGCAAGCTGACACGATCAGACGTATCAGAAACAGTAAAGACTCCTGGGATATGCTGGGGGTCAAACCGGGAGCCACACGGTGAGTTGACAAGCGAGGGACAGACTCACAAGAGGTTCTCAAATGTCTCCACTTTTTGTATTCTCACAATTCCCAGTCATTTAGGTAACATGTCTGTGAATTGATGTTTTTTTGGGGGTCAAAATTCCCCAACAGTCAACTATCACAGTTCACTTTTATCAATCCGGATGTCAAGATTAACTAATTTGCTGCCATTGCTGAATTTATTCAAGGAATTGAAAAGCATGACGTGGAGCGCCACTCCCGATTTTTTTTTTTTTTTTTTAATCGGGGGTGCCGATAAAGTGCTGGTCAGACCTCTGGCAATGTTTTCCCCTTCCACGAGGGGGCAGCATTTGCCTTTTGTCCATGTTAACGCTTTGCTCCAGCTTCAGCTGTTGTTAAAGCGCCATATAAATCAATATGTATTGCATTGTATTTTGTACAGCCACCCCCATTTCAAGTTCAGATAACTCCAGATCCATATAATTTAGGAAGGAACTGTTTTTTTCTGATGAAAGAATAGAGTTTCAGTTTTTTTACACTGATAAGTTTATGTAGTCCTAAAACACATTATTCTTTCTGTGGGTCCTGCAATTTGAGTGAAAAGGACAAAAACCCTGGCACTAGTGTGGACACATTTTTGTCAACATCTGGCAAAGAATGAGTTAATCTCACAGTTGACGGATTGTTGATATTGTTTTCATCAATCCATTTGGTTTTATTGAAACTGCTTTGTGTGGTTATATTGTTTATGTAAGAATGCTGTTGAAGGGGTGGGAGAGATGCATGGGGGGCATTGGCTGTTTTTGAAGATGGAGGACACCGATTCGCTGTGGCGACCCCTGAAGGGAAAAGTTGAATGGAAAAGAAGTCAAAATGGTCAAAACTGGCCCACACTCGGGGTTGTTGAATTCCTTCAACTGGCAGCGGATGGGGTAGGCTGCAGCACCCCCGTGACCCTTGTGATGCATAAATGGGTCAGAAAATAGATGGCAGTGGATCAAATCTTTTGATTTTCTCCCTCCCTTATGATGATACTAGTGCACCGTGTCTACCGAAGACAAATTCCTTGTGTGTTCTACATTTTTGGCAATAAAGATGATTCTGATTCCCACATGTTTGTTTGCAGGGAGGAGGTCAACAAGGCATACAGAAAACTGGCAGTACTGTTGCACCCAGACAAATGTGTGGCCCCCGGTAGCGAAGACGCATTCAAGGCGGTGGTCAACGCGCGCACCTCACTGTTGAAGAACATCAAATAACGGCAATGCATGTCAAATGTCCCGTCTCACGGCTCTTCTCTCAGCACTTTGCGTTCCACCCTCAAAGGTGTCTTGGGTGCCATGTTATCTTCTGCCAAACCCTTTTGATGACACCCCAGAACGCACCTATGTGTGTGTGTGTGTGTGTGTGTGTGTGTGTGTGTGTGTGTGTGTGTGCATGCGTGTGCAAGAGTTTAATTTTTTCATTAATTTATGTCACTATATTGTGTAGGATTGATAATGGGGAGAATAATGTTTTTTGTAATATTTATCCAAGATAATATATATACAGTATATACATACACACACACTATATATATATATATATATATATAGAGAGAGAGAGAGAGAGAGAGAGAGAGAGAGAGAGAGAGAGAGAGAGAGAGAGAGAGAGAGAGAGAGAGAGAGAGAGAGAGAGAGAGAGAGAGAGAGAGAGAGAGAGAGAGAGAGAGAGAGAGAGAGAGAGAGAAAGAAATACCCCCACACACAGAAAAGAAACTTAAAAGTATTACTGGTAATTAAAAAAATATATTTATGAAAAATAATCTATCTTTAGTCGTCCGACATAAAGAATTATGTGGTTCATTGTGTCCAAATTGTTCCAATGTGTTTGTGTCGCTGTCCACCTGTACAATAATACAATACATATTAATTTATATTGTGCTTTAACAACAGCTGAAGCTGTAACAAAGCGCTTAACATGGACGACTATCATTTATAGGAAATACAGTAAAGTCTCGTTATATCGATATTCTCGGGAGTCGGAAAAAATATCGATATAACCGGACTGTCGATATATCTGATCTTTCGGCATGTAATTTTCTCCTTGAGTTCATAGAAATAGTATCGTAATAAGCAGTACTAGCGATATAACCGATATCGATATAACGAAACTTTACTGTATGTGAACAATGCATGACTGTGAAGTTGTGTCGGCGTCATGTGAATATCATTCAATGTACAAACGTGTTTTCTATTTGAATCAAAAGAATAAAAAGCTTTGAAAGCGAAGAGATGAATGGATGCTTTTTATTCTGAGGACAAATGTAAAAACAAAAAAAGTGTGCCGGCAGCTTTCTGCAGACTCCAAAACAAAAGGCGTCCCAAAAATATTGAGTCGACTGGCTGTTGTCCATCTTTATTTATTTATTTGTTGTCAGTTTGTTTATATATGTTGTAATTGTATGTAATTGTAATTGTTATTTTACAGATCTTTTGTTCCGCGATAACTTGAAGCAATTTTATGTTTTTTTTTTCAGTTATCCAAGAAAAAAAATTCTTGTGCATGTTCTTTGGTGGAATAGAAAAAGGGTGTGTCTCATTCGCATGGTCACAAGTTGAGCACGGGTTGCCGCAACAACATGTGTGACTCGATGGATTTAGAGAGAAATGTCATTTCAAGTCAACGCCACGAACCCTTTCGGCTTTAGGCCCGAATGCGAAATGACATTGTAATCGTACGTGATCACATTGATTCTGTTTTGACTCTTTCCTTGTTTGTAGGTTTACCCTGCCCCTCAGATACCAGCAGGTGGATACTTTTGTGCGATCCCTTTGTAAATGTGATGGAAAATAGGAACTCAAACCGTTCTCAAAAATGTTTGAAGCTCCACTGTGAACACCTTCCGCACTGTCGCTAGAAAAATATGCACATTTACGGCACATTGATTCGCTGGTAAGTGTCACATCCAATTTTTTGTACACATTTGAACCATTTTTGTTGCCACTTAACCAAAAATTGATATTTTAAGACTTTCATGTTAGTGTATTTTGGGTCACTTTTTTTTTATTATTGCTGTGAAATGTGATGTAAGAGTTAACTGTACTTTGACTGGATTCTTTAACATTTCCCCTCCTCGACTATAAACAGATTCACACGAGAGAGCCCGGCAATATTATTGGACCTTTGTCTCCAGACACCGGCCCAACTGTAAATAATTATACAGTCCCCAAGAACTTCCAGGTGTCAAAGTTCTCCTGTAGTGCCAGATCAGTTTGACCAAGCGTTGTGACGGATTCCAGGTGGCGCTATTTTTTTGTGAGATCTGCCGGGCCTGTTCAAGCAAATGCTAAGCTATTTTTTTGGTTGGATGAATGGAAACAATTAGATTAATAAGACCGGAGTTGATCCGCATTTTTCCTTTCACAATACTTTTGCTGGCCTAGCAAAATAAATAAAATGTTATTGAGAGGGAATAATCCCTTTTGAGTCTTTGCACTTCATCCTCCTTCATTCCCGGGGCACCCCAAGGTTGTGTACTTAGCCCCCTGCTCTATTCGTTCTTCATTCATTGCAAGGGCATCTCAAAACTCCAAAATTATAATCGAGTTTCTTGATAGAGCAGCTCGGTCACGGCTAACATCACTCATCCGGCATCGCACTTCATCCTCCATCATCCCGGGGCACCCCAAGGCTTTGTACTGAGCCCCCTGCTATATTCCCTCTACCCCCATATTCCACGGACATCTCAGATTCCAAAATTATAATCAAGTTTCTTGATGGTGAAGCTCAGTCGCGGCTAACATCAGCCATCCAGCAAACTGGTACTGCGAACCACCTTGAGCTGAACACTCACAAAACCAAGGCGGATTTACGTAGGCAGAATAAGAGCTTAATTCCACACATCATCGTCCAAGTAAATCTGCATCAACATCTTCCAGGATCTTTCTTAGTCATGTCACCTCAGCACTCTTTACCCCCACATCCCCATTAGACAACTAACAGGGCACTCAGGGCCAATGCAGAAGGGCCAATGAGAACTTTTTCGCTGCTCTTATTTTATGTAGGTATATATTTTTTGTATTGTTATTCCAAATACAAACATAGAAAAGCATTTCAATCTGGGTCCTACCTTTATAACCGACTGTGTAATCAACAGAGATGAAACTTGAAACTTGTTGGGTTGCTGCAGGGGGTGGGGCTATAATCACACGCCCCCCCCCTACTGACGGACGCCCGATGTTGAGAATCATTGAAGACTCTGGAGGGGACAGAGACGTTTCACAACATGAAAAAACTGGACAGAAACATGACGACCTGTGGCCAGCTCTTGCCCGACGACCTCGTCTTCTTTGTCAATGGGAAAAAGGTAACAAATGTCATTCG
This sequence comes from Hippocampus bargibanti, assembly GCF_051943395.1. Lineage (NCBI taxonomy): Eukaryota > Metazoa > Chordata > Actinopteri > Syngnathiformes > Syngnathidae > Hippocampus > Hippocampus bargibanti. The sequence continues at coordinate 27,654,776 of NC_142734.1, forward strand.
TTTCACTTCAATAAGGATGTCAATAGTTGGTCAAATGTTGATTGTATGTAATTATTTGTCAGGGACCATGCAGAGAACATTCAACAGGAGAGATGTTTTTTTTACCAGAATGATTGCTTTGTCGCTAATTTATATCTGTAGCTTAAAAGACAAACATTTTAATTTGGAGAGGAGCAAAGCATGACTTGCGCATCAATCACATCACGCAACAGTCACGCACACGGATGACAGTTCTATCTCTTACATATTAACTCCAGATCTTAATTCATATGTCAGTTCTCACAGCCAGTTCCTTCAGACCTTTTTATAGAGTTTTATAACTTGCGACGTTCATAACTGGTGCATGAATAACACGCAAGACAGTAAATGCTACAGTGGTTAAAGAGCAAGCGACAATGTGATCCACACGCAGGCCTGCGGCTGTAAATGAATAACTGCTCACTTTTTGGGGCCGGAACGTCTGCTCAAAACAATGTTGCCTTAGATTTCACTTTATCACATGTCAGTGGGCTAAATGTGTTTTTTTTAATCAGCAAATGGATCTTGATATGCAGATGGAACAGAGCAAAAGTGCAAGTTGTTGTTGTTGTTGTTCCAGGTTGTGGAGACAAATGCAGATCCTGAAATGACTTTGCTCACCTATCTGAGGAGGAAGTGTATGTCACACACACACACACACATGCACACACACAAGTTTTGAAAAGAAGATGTTACGCCTCAACACCCTGCACCCCTTGGGAGGCAGGCATGAGCATTTTGGACCTACTGGAGAGGCACGAGGGAAAAATATCTTACTCCAAAATAAGGCGTCATGCAGCCGTGATTCGACAAAATTGGCATCAATGAGAAAATGTGGTTTCGTTAGGCAGAACATAGATCCCACAGTCATCCACAAAATGTTTTAAATACCAAAACCAATAGGAGCAGATACAATGAAAACAATAGTGCCCCCGGAATGGAACCCGGCGGAATACCATATTACAAGCCATCCGAGAGCACTACGACCTATGTCCACCCGGTGCTACAAATGATCCAACATACGTCATAGTGCTCTCGGGTGGCTTGTAATATGGTGTTCCGCAGGGTACCATTCCGGAGCAACTGTTGTTTTCATTATCTCCAGTGTCATTAGCCAGGAAACCGTTATGAAAAACTCCTAAATCATCCTAAAACCTTACTAGAGCAGAGCCACAAGTAGTAGTAACCAATCAGCTCCTCTTGAAAATTTGAAAGGAAAGCGGTCTCAAACCGATTGGCACTGAGAGAGCTTGAGATCTGGCAGGAAAAGACAACATCAAAGATGACAGTGATTTTGTCCTCGTTCCTGGTGCACCAAATTAAATGAAGCCACAAGTCATTTGCCATTCAGTTTTTCAGGACAGCAGACACAAATAACAAAATGCCATGCAAATATTGTGAAAATCGTCATGGCCCCGTAGAAAATACAAATGACAAATTTCGACTTGGGTTCACTTATACTAAATGTAGGCAGATCGTTTCAAATAAACATTGATTAGCTAACTCCTGTTTACTTTATCAAGCCATTTTTGCTGTGCGGTAGACTCGTTGAACTTTCTCCTGTTTTTAGGTGTGACATCATCCCAAAAATGTTTAAAAAGCATTCAGTTTTTACACAATATTTCCACCTGGTTCACACTTTTTAGTTTACAGTCAGGGAAAAACGCTGCCATATAGCAGAAAAAAAAAAATTCAACACTATCACCAAGCATGATTGCCACCACAGGACACATATGCAGCATCACGCGCAATCTTAATTTGATGGCTGTTCTGCAACACTTTACAATTTCGTCACAACCAATGTGCCACTCATTTGGTCTGACAGAAGCCTCTCGCGTCACGCCATTTGATTTCATTGCTAGCGGAAATCGATCCGGTCCTATTCGGACACGATATGAATCAATTAGTGTCTTGTGAGACTTGAATCAGATGTCGCCAATCAATATCGGTCCGCGGACCGGTACACAAAAATAAGTATTTTATTTCTTTTTATTTCTTAAATTATTATTAAATTAGGTGAGTGATCTTTTATTTTGAAATGACCGAATCTCCTCTCTGTTACGTCTGCTCATTTAGCGCCAAAATTTAACCCAGCGAGAAAAAGTTCCATATGAAAACATTTCCATATGAGTACACAGTGGATTCACATTTGTTATTATCCCCCCGTGGTCTGCGGTAACATTGTAAGGCCTTGACCAGTCCGCAGTTAGAAAAAGGTTGGGGACCACTGCCTTAAAGGACAACTGACACCATTTTTTTGTTTCCTAACTTGACATCAGAAAAACGTTTTATAACATCTAAAATACCCAAAACACGCAGGCTGATATTTTTAGTCAAATGCAAAACGCCAATAAAAATGAGTTAAAGTGTCCCAAAACTAGTTCAAAATGACCTCGGAGATGCCGAGTTTCAGAAGGTCCCGTCCCCCCCTGTTTGTGACATCACGCCAGGACGTCTTGCCTTGCTCTAGAATCAAAACAATGGCTTCAGATTCGGAGAATATGACGCTTTCTTGTTACTCATCCAGTTATGAATATGATTCAAATAGTTCTGAAGAGGAAAGCATCAATGTTTGCAATTGATTAAAGAAGTCCTCCTGTATCAATTCGAGCCGTCAGGACTCCAATGTAGCTCCCAGAAAATGCACAAGATGGCGCCCAAGCTCCGTTGGAAATGGGCTGATTTGTCTGCTAGGAATTTGTGTCAACTACTATCAAGTAATAGTTTTGGTGCAACACACAACGATTCACCATTGTGTTATTTGTGTGTTTTCCTTCTAATTTCGCCATCAACACGGATCAACACTAAGTTTTCAGATCAAATAAAGTACCCAAAATGCATTGTGTGTAACTTTCTCGGTCAGGGGCGTTCCAGATGTGACGTCACGTCAGGAATTCATCAACTCGAAAACAAGATTTCCCGAATATTCAGCGCCAGTCTTAAAACGTAAAATATATCTATATGCGGTGGAATCTTTGTAAAATGCGCTCAGTAGAAGTCATTTGGATTGGATTGGATTGGATTTGCCTTTATTAGTCTCGCAGTGGAGAAATTCACATTTCACAGCAGAAAGGTTATGAAAGAAATGAAAGTAGAAAAGCAAAACACAGCCATTTGAAGCCATTTTACAAATTATGGACACAACTTGTCCGGTGGCGTCGGTTGTCCTTTAAAGGACTTTGTCACACCTGGTGGCGCAAACCCTCCTTGGATGTATTTTCTTTCAGTGGGCCTGCCGGGGACCAAGCTGGGTTGCGGCGAAGGTGGCTGCGGAGCGTGCACGGTGATGCTGTCCAAATACCAACCTCACACACACCAGCTGCTGTATCCTGCCTCGTCCACGTTGCCAAATGACGCGGGCCTTGAATTGATTGACAGATTGTGGCGAAGACATGGTAAAGTCCTTAGCTCCGCTCAGTCATTACGCCGTCAACGCCTGCCTCGCCCCGGTCTGCTCCTTGCATCTGGTTGCTGTGACCACCGTGGAAGGAATTGGCAGTGTGGCGAGGCAGCTGCATCCCGTCCAGGTTAATGATTCCAAAACACTATCGAAAGCCCTCTCAAAATCCATTCAATTACCTAAAAAAAGTGATGGGAAATGTGTCATTTCTTTGGAAGATGTGCTCATTCCAAAATGTAAACACATAGTCTGTTTCCTACTTTGTTAAAATATTCAGAGCGCCGAGTACGCATCAAACTTTGAGGCCTTGGTATTTTTCGGAAAACAAAAAGTAGCTCCAAGCTTTTAAGAGGTCACTGGTTTACGTGTCGAATTCAGGAGCGGATCGCAAAGGCCCACGGATCGCAGTGCGGTTTCTGCACCCCGGGTATCGTCATGTCCATGTACACTCTGCTCAGAAACAAGCCCGCACCCAAAATGGCTGACGTGGAGGAGGCGTTCCAAGGTAGAGAATGGAGAGATTTCACCATGAGCTTTTATAACATGACATCTGCGAAAGTATATGCCCCTTATATACCAGCCGTATGGCTGATTAATGTCCCTATAGTGTACTGAGGGTTGTACGTGGATATATATATAATTTTAACACCTGTCCGATCTATGGTTCATTTGAATGACATGCTCATTTTTAGGAAACCTTTGCCGCTGCACCGGATATCGTCCCATCCTGGAAGCCTATAAGACCTTTACCCAAGTGAGAAACTCAGATTAGACCAGAGAAATACTTTTAGCTTCAATTCACTGATTTTTTTTTAAATGTGATGATATCTCATCTCATTGCACGACAGTAAAAACATCACGGGATCAGACTTTGTCCCACAGTCTTTAAATCACTCGCTTTATGATGTCCCCCGTAGGAGGGTGGATGCTGTGGGGGGAAGGGGCGAGAGAACGGCTGCTGTATGACAAATGGCGCAGCCGAGGAGATTGAGGCAGATGTGGACGTAAGTACATCTCAGTGTGAATGAAGATGCAGCATTATTGCAGGGGGAGTAACCACGCGCCTCATTTTTAAGGCTGCTTCGAGACTATTTAACGCTGCAGACTTTGCGCCACTTGACCCGACTCAGGAGGTCATCTTCCCTCCAGAGCTGATGGTGAGAAACAAAACACGCACGTTCCACATCCAGAGTTGGCAAAAGTACTCTCACTCTGTGCTTAAACAGAACTACAAATACTTTAATATATTTTAAAAAAAACATATTAATTGAACCCACTACCTTAAAACAGGGGTCCGCAACCCAAAATTTTGAAAGAGCCATTTTGGAGCCGCAATAAATTAAAAGCCTCAAAAAGAAGGCAAGACACAATGTATGCATCATGATTGGCTATATTGGGCTACAACCAAAATGACTGAATTGGCTACAAACAAATACAATGAGCATTACCGATTAACGGTTTTTTTTTTCCCCTGCAGTGCTTCTTGTATAGCGGGGGGAGGTCAACATTTTATTTTGAACCTGGCTCAGTTATTCGATCAACCAGTGACCGCACAAGCACGCACACGCTGGGGGACGTGTGGCGGTTGACAGCCATAACGGCGGCGAATATGAACGAGGCCCGGGACGCACTTTTGCAGCGTGTTAATTTTCGTAGCTAACGTGTACCGTTTTAAAATGCTTCTCTGAGTCCATCAGTTGGCCATTCTTTGCCAGTTCCCTCGGCGAATCGGACACGAAACGCCGTTTCTTTGAACAACAGGCACCTGCCTGGCATCCCGCCATGTTAAGCGAATCGTGTGTCGCATCTCTATGACGCAATTCTTCATTGACAAAAATGTTTGAAATGTAATGTTTATTTGACATGTTTTTACAGGCTGTGGAAAGTGTTAAGAATGATATTCCTCCTACAGTAACAATATTTAAAAAAAAAAAAGATAATTTTTTTAACATTTTAAAAACTGCAGGCGCCACTAGACAGCGCTCAAGAGCTACATCCGTGAAAAATCCTGAAAAAAAGTAAAAGAAATTCAGATGATGAAATGCACCTCAAGCAAGATTTGCCACCCCCCACAGTCACTTTTTTGTTCTACATTTTAAATGGTCGGTTTGACCATTCATTCATTCATGCATTCGTTCATTCATTCATTCATTTTCCAAGCCATTAAAATCACCTGAGGGGGCGTGGGGGGAGGGGTCAACTGATCTGGATTATGTTATACCTCTGATTAGATTTGTGAGAAAACAACCAACAGATGCAAGAAGATGAGTGATTTTTTTTTCTCTTGCACATGCGAGCATACTTGTAGTGGCCTAATGGTAGCATCGGCTTCTCCAGTGTACATCACACTCACAAAAAAAAACAAATAATAATATTGTCATGCCATGCTTGCAATTTACCAGCTGTTGTGTGGCCGCTTTGTGTGTGCCCGTAAGTGATTGCTTATAAAAAATAAAAAATCTGATTTCTACATTTACTGTTTTACATCAATACATTTCTCGAGTTTGGAGTTGGTAAATACATGTATCTCCTCAGCATCATCCAAATCCAAATTTCAACCATTACCACTGCAATCATAAACTGGACTTCTTGTTTAAGTAATGACGTCTTTTATGTGTCTACACTTTTCTACATTTAGTCCCTGAGCAAAAGTCAGAAGACTCCCTCGCTGCATTTTCGTAGTGACAGGGCAATGTGGTTGCAGCCCGCCGACCTGGACGAATTCCTCAGTCTGAAGTGGAAACATCCTGATGCCCGAGTGGTGGTGGGAAACACTGAAGTTGGTACGTGTTCACTCAAACACACACAGACATATTCTATCAACCACCTCCTCACTGTGTCTGTGCATGTGTGTGTAGGTATAGAAATAAAGTTCAAGAATATGTTGTATCCAGTCATTCTGGCTCCAGCCTTCATTCCAGAACTCCACCAAGTGACACACACCGATGAGGGTGACCGCGAAAGCAGATTTTGACTATCAACTTCTCAAAACGCAAAGGGGAAATGTAGGATTAAAAACCAGGCCATGGGGGCAATGTCTGCAGGTATCGTGTTTGGCGCGGCGTGCACCCTCACCCAAGTGGGTGATGTCCTGAAACAGGTGGTGAATGAGCTCCCTCTTGACCAGAGCCAGTTCTTCCTTGCCGTCCTGGAGCAGTTGCGTTGGTTTGCGGGTCAGCAGATACGTAACGTTGCGGTGAGTGTCCAATGCTCAGACCCCGGTGGTGCTTTCTGGTCGGACCCGTTGTATGCGGCTACGTAAGGTGGCGGAAACGGGCCATAACAAAAACAACAAGATCACCCAAACCATCAAGTCAAAACAAATTAAAGCCCGATGGATGCGTTTCAGGCCATCGGTGGGAACATCATGACTGCCAGCCCCATATCAGACCTGAATCCTATTTTCATGGCGGCCGGCTGCAAACTCACACTGATGGACAAAGGTAAGACTCAAGAGCAAGTCGGACCAGTAGAACAAGTGGTCGGGCGGTTAGCAGATCAACCTCACAGTGCAGGGTTTGTGGATTTGATCAGAGTTGCGGCCTCCATGTATGGAGATTGGATGTTCCCCCCATGTCTGCGTGGGTTTTGTACGGGTATTCTTGTTTTCCAAAACATTCCAAAAACATGAATGTGAGTGAGCATGGACGGTTGTTTGTCTGTGTATGCCTTGCGATTGGCTGTCAACCGGTTCAGGGTGTCCACCGCCTACTGCCCCAAGACAGCTGGGATAGGCTCCAGTGCCCCCTGACCCCATGATTCAGCAATTCGGAAAATGGATGGAAGGATAAATGAATGGAATGAGGCATGGATGGATGGATTACATATGACTGCTTCTAAGACGAGTTGCTTTGAAGCCTTTTGGCTAGTTGACAACCGAATGTTTCTTGTACGCCACATGACATAAAGACTATGTACTGAAGCCTATCCTCTGACCTTTCCTCTCCCCTTCCTGCTCATTAGATGGCAGTCGTGTGGTTCCAATGGACGATGGTTTCTTTGTGGGTTACAGAAGAACAGTGTTGCGACCACAAGAAATCCTGCTGTCAATCGAGATTCCTTATAGCAGAAAGGTTAGATGCATCACTGGAGCTAACCACTGAAACTTCACCTTTAAAACACAAACACATAACAACAACAACCAAAACGTATTAACGAGAATCTGGTCTTTGTATCGGTCCGTCGCGGTGAAGAAGAAGCTATCCCACAAGGCAAAGCTCTAAATTTACTGGTCAATCTATGTTCCAACCATAATCAATGGTCACCAGCTATGGGTCGTGACCGAAACAACGAGATCCCAGATACAAACGGCCAAAATGAGTTTTTCCCGCTGGGTGTCCAGGGTCTCCCTTAGAGATAAGGTAAGAAACCTGGTCATCCGCGAGGGATTCAGAACCTTCCACTGCTCCTCAACATCAAGAGGAACCAGATTAAGTGGCTCAGGCATCTGATTGGAATGCCTCCCTGGTGAGGTGTTGCAGGCATGTCCCATTGGCATGAAGACCCGGGGACAAGCCAGGACACGGCGGCCTGGGCTTTTTTTTTGCTAAAGCTGCTTCCCCTGGATAAGCAGTAGATAATGGATGGATGAACAAACAAGTATTGATTGATCACACTCAGGTCCTGTGAAATTCAAAACCACTCACAAAGTAAACAAAGAATGAGTGCAGCTGAATCATTCCCCTACGCATTTCTGCGACGACTATTCCTCCCTAGAATCAGTTTGTGTCAGCCTTCAAGCAGTCACCTCGCCGAGAGGACGACATCAGCATTGTCACTGCGGCGATGAGCGTGACTTTCACACCCGGGACGTGCGTCGTCGAGGATGTCAGGTTGAGCTATGGTGGCATGGCGGCGACCACCGTCCTTGCGAAAAACACGGCGGCCAAACTGTTGGGACGGTAAAATAGTGCACGGCATAGACATGAATGGAGGGAAGGAAGAAAGTAGTGTGACACCCCCCTGATGTCGTCCAGATACTGGGGGGAGGAACTGCTGGAAGAAGCTTGCTCCTCGTTGGCAGATGAAATGACTTTGGATCCCTCGGCACCGGGGGGCATGGTGACATACCGGCGTACTCTGACCCTCAGTCTGTTCTACAAGTTCTACCTGACAGTACTGCACAAGCTCCAAGGGCAGGTAACAAACATCCTACATGGAAGAAGCAACTTGTTTCCGAATTCTTGGTGTAACAGAACCTAAGTGACAGTTAAAATGACGACGACAACACAGCGTAACTGTCTTGGTGGGATTTATAAGTCCGTTTCAATGGTTGCTACTTTGTGTGTCGCCGTTACCCATTTTCCAATTTTCATATAGAATGGCTTCCGCCAAATGCGACTCAATTCCGATCCGAGTCCCTCACCCTCATCTTTCGAAGACTGAACTCGACCTCGGTTGTCTCTCAGGGTCTGAACGTGGAAAAGGTCGGATCGGATCTCTTGAGTGCGACTGAGCTTTACCATCAAGAAACGCCATCCGGCGTTCAGATCTACCAGGTACTAAAACACATGTGGCGTGATTTTCCCATTGTTCAAAAGACACATAATCGAACAAAAGCAAATAAATGTTTTCATCCTCAGGAGGTCCCACTGGCTCGGAACCAGAATGATGTCGTGGGCCATCCCATGATGCACCTCTCGGCTCTGAAGCAGGCAACGGGTGAGGCGGTGTACTGCGACGACATACCGCTGTTTGAGAACGAGGTGTACTTGGCGCTCGTGACGAGCAGCAAGGCTCATGCACGAATCCTGTAAGATTTATTTCGTAGACGTTTGTGCACAGACTCTACTCTGGTTGCTCTCTGTCTATTTTTTTGTAACATTTAATTCAGCAACTCATTAAAAGTCGTCCTGGGTTTTGCGCCATAGCTCTATCGACTCATCCGGGGCCGAGCGCTCGCCCGGCTTCATTTGCTGTGTCTTTGTCGACGACATCCCCGGCAGCAACGCCATCGGGGTCAAGCACGATGAGAGTGTCCTTGCTGATGGCCAGGTAAGACCCCATTTTTCGTCGCTCTCGAGATTCGCGTTATAATCTGACTATTCAGTTGTTGGAATCCTGCCTGGTCATTTCTCACAACACAGGTCACATGCGTGGGTCACATCATTGCCGCCGTTGTGGCCGACACGCAGCTTCACGCCCAGCGGGCTGCTAAAGCCGTCAAGATCCAGTATGAAGAACTGGAGCCGATTATCACCATACAGGTAAGAGTACGCCTGGAAATCTGATGGCAGCAATTGTCATTTAGATCAAAATTGCATTTCTGGACTTTGAAAAATGTTCTTGAAGAAAGCGTCCGGCCTGCTTGACAGGAAGCCATTGCCGCTCAGTCCTTCTATCAGCCGATCAGAACACTTCAGAAAGGGGACCTGGAGGCAGGATTCCAACAAGCAGACCACATCCTGGAAGGTGAAATCGTGAGCTCGCAAGCGCAAATTGGATTTCACCTGGCTGTTCGTATTAATGTCCGACTGACTGACAGGTGAGATGCACATTGGCGGTCAGGAACATTTCTACCTGGAGACAAACGTGACAGTGGCTGTCCCTCGAGGGGAAGACGACGAAATGGAAATCTTTACTTCTACTCAGAATCCCTCAGAGGCACAGGTGAGGTGTGTGGGGGGGGGGGGGGGGGAACTTAGGAGAACCTTTGACGATTTGACCGAGGCTTGGATTGTTTTGCACGACAGTCTCTGGTGGCCAAGGCTTTGGGGATCCCCGCCAACAGGGTGGTAGTCCGAGTCAAAAGGATGGGCGGGGGCTTCGGTGGGAAAGAGAGTCGGACTACTTTATTATCCACGGTGGTCTCCGTGGCGGCACGCAAGTACGTCCGTCGGTCTGTTCTCCTTCACCCTCAATGGATTCACCCCAATACATTTTTTTTTGTATGTGCACCAGACTCCGACGACCAGTCAGATGCATGTTAGACCGAGATGAAGACATGTTGATCACTGGAGGAAGACATCCCTTCTATGGAAAGTATAAGGTACGCAGGCACTATTTCAAGGCCCGAACGGATTGAGCAACGACGGATTAGCATGTCCGCCTCACAGCAGAGAGGTTGTGAGTTCGATTCTGGTTCCAGCCTCCCTCTGTGGAGTTTCTATGTTCTCCCCATGCCTGCGTGGGTTTTCTCTGGGTTTTCCGGTTTACTCCCAAATTCCAAAACCATCCATAGCGGGCTAAAATGAACACTCTTAAATTGTCCCTGAGTCTGTGGGTGAGCATGGATGGTTGTTTGTGTGTGTATGCCTTGAGATTGGCTGACAACCGCCCCACATGTCCCCCACCTATTGCCCCAAGACCACTGGGACAGGCTCCAGCAACCCCTGCGACCCTTTTTGAGGATAAAGGCCCTTTTAGTTAGCCAAGGCATTTGCCACAAAGACTTAGCATGAAGCTAACCCGAGGCAATTTTTTTTGTCATTCACTTCATAGAAGCGATGTTATTTTTTATGATTATTATATATTTTTGCATGACGTATCATTCATTTCAGGGAGGCTTTTTTTTGTGATGTACAGTATCATTCACTCCATGGCGGCTATGTTGTTTTTATTTTTATTATTTTTTGCATAATGTGTCATTCACTTCATGTTTAATGTCCAGTTTGACAGTACACTTCAAGTCGGAATGACATGAACCAGATCAACACCTATTTTTTGTTTGTATTTTTTTAAAGATTGTTCACGCTTCGAAACTGCGACCATTTGATCATTGAGCCCCGACTCTCCCCAAACACACACACACAAATATAAACACACATACACGTCTTTTACAAGCCCATCGCTAAAATGAAAGCACTTCAACCATGCCTTCCTTCTCAAGGTGGGCTTTCAGAAGAGCAGGAAGGTGGTCGCCCTTGATGTTTCGTTCTACAGCAACGTGGGAAACTCCCTCGACCTCTCTCTGTCAGTAAGTATCACCCCACCACGTACCGTTGTCATGACTAATCGACCTCGTTCCCTTGACTATGTTTTTGTTGTCCAGGTCATGGAGCGAGCTCTGTTCCACATGGAGAACTCATACAGCGTTCCAAACGTGCGCGGTCGGGGATTTTTATGCCGCACCAACCTGCCATCCAATACGGCCTTCAGAGGCTTTGGAGGTCCCCAAGGGATGATGATTGCCGAGAACTGGATCAACGACGTGGCTCAGAGCCTGGGCTGGCCCGCCGATGAGGTCTGTCGATCTCCTGGTGAAAATCGGCACGCTGGTGGGAAGCTGTGGCGTTAGCATCTCTTCTCCTTGCAGGTTCGACGCATCAACCTTTATCAACAAGGCGAAGTAACACCGTTCAACCAAGCCCTCGAACAGTATACTTTGGATTTGTGCTGGAATGAGTGCCTCTCCCGTTCGCGCTATCACCAGCGGAAAGCTGAAGCCGAGCTTTACAACCGGTAGCATTAGCGTTATCGCCCCTTCAAAACTTGTTGCCTTCCAACAAGTCGCTACCTTCCTCCTAGGCAAAACCGCTGGACCAAACGAGGCCTTGCCGTCATTCCGACAAAATTCGGCATCAGCTTCACCGCGGCTTTTCTCAACCAGGTTTGTGCCAATTGCACATTCAGAGCCACTGGAAAAGGTGGAAATAATTGAGTTGCAACAGTTTTTATCTACAGTCAAACCTGGGTTTTCGACCATAATCCGTTCCAGAAACATGTTCAAAAATCAATTTGGTCAAAAACCAAAACATTTATCATTATAATCAGTCTTCAATGTCTGTTTTATTTTTTTAGGGGAAGTGACGTGTAAGAAAGCGGCGCAGTGGTGCATTCGGGTGCGCTCAGTTTGGTCGAGAACCCATTTTCACCCGTAAACCCAGGCATCAACAAAACCCCAAAATCTTTGGTCAAAAACTGAATTGGTTGAGAACCGAGACGTTTGAAAACCCATATTTGACTGTAAAAACTGTATTCGACAATACAAATGGGTCGGTCACAATGAGACGCGACATGAGGAAGTGACGATAAATAAGCGGAGGGGAGTCGAGTGGTGCATTCAGGTGCACTCCAGAACCCATTTCTGTTGTAAACCGAGGTATAAAACACCAGATATTTTTTTGTGGAAAACCCGAAGTTTTTTGGTCGAGCACCGAGACTTTTGAAAACTGGTATAATGGTATTGAATTTGGCAATACATGATGGATGGTCAGATGAGTGACAGGAAACAGCTGATGGATGCACAAAAAAAAAGTTTTGATTGACATTTATCTTGTGTCGACAGGCCGGAGCACTCGTTCACATATACACAGACGGGTCGGTCCTCCTGACTCACGGCGGGACAGAAATGGGACAAGGTCTCCACACCAAGATGGTTCAGGTTGTTCAGAGACAGAGCAGCTGCGGTTATGACAATCATTTTGGCGGTCGGGTTTTGACAAAATGCGACTGTTCCAGGTTGCCAGTCGAGTTCTGGGCATCCCCTGCTCAAAGATCCACATATCGGAGACCAGCACCCAAACGGTCCCAAACGCCAGTCCGACCGCCGCTTCGGCCTCCT